>NW_025401069.1:10482633-10534838 GCF_015345945.1 Tribolium madens
ATATAAAATAAAGCAAGAACAAAAAGATAAAGCTCTTTGTATAAAAACTACTATAATTTTTTAAATTTTTTTATTTTATTTTCTTCGTTTTTGCATTTTTTTGCTTAATTTTTTTGGATTTTTTTATGCTTACCAAAAGGATAACGATGTGTACTATCTAAAATAGTAATAAAAAATGTTGGTTGACACTTAACAAAAATAAAAAATGATGTCATTACTCGAAAACGACGTCATAAATGTAACTGTAGTGTCAAAATGTAGTATTTAAAAAAATAAAATAGACCTGTTAGAGATTTTTTTTTAAAAATGACTCATAACAAAGACATGAATTTTGTGCGTTACTTTTGGTTCAGTCTGTATTATAATTTTATGCCTTATCATTTCTAAAGAAAGTTGATAAAAAAGACAAAGTTTCAGAATATTCAAAGTTAGTAGGGCTCAGCTCTACTTGCTCCCCCCCCTCCTAAAATTGTATAATTCAAAACCAAAACAAAATTTCATTCTCAAAACACGATCACATGTTTTTAAGCAATTTTTTTAAATTATTATTTACTGAAAACAAGGGATTAAAAATTAAAGGATTGGTTTCATACTTCACCGTGTACGTTTTTATTGGACTAGCTATACAGGGTGTGCCAAAACTCGCGCCCCAGAGAAAATTTTCAAGTAAGGTAAGATACCAGGAACATGAAAAAAATGTTTAAAAAATTCTATCTGTCAAAAAATTTTGACATTTATTTTGTAACTTTTGACATTTTTTTATATCTATTTAATGATACTGATGATCTTGTATATGTTTTTTTTACAATTATTTAGTAAAGGGACAAAAATGTTGACAATAAAAGCCACAAATAACATTGAACAGAGTACAATTATACAATTTGTTTCCTCTTTTAATAGCCTATAGCAAGAAAACTTGGAAAATTATTTTTCCAACAAAAATAGACTCAAAGTGCATTTTTACTTACTTTATTAATTATTTATAGAGTAAAATAACAAAATCTTTTTGTAAGTCCTTTAATAATTTTATTTTAGTTCTAGAAATCTAAGCAAAAAGCTGAATAGAATTCAGTAGTATTTTATGCTCTTACTTTTACAAATAATTACGTCCTACGTGCGAAAATATTTCACACATTTTGAGCAGAATAAATATGAAACAAAAAAAGAAAGGGTACCAGAAAATTGACTATTTTTATCATTTAAAAACCTGCTTTTTACCACCAAATAATGAGTTTAATGAACCGTAAGTGAAATGACACACTCCTCTACCTAAAAAGCCGCTTTATTTGGTTGAATTTTACTTTTCCACTCGCATCTATAAATACCTCTGGGAATAAAAGAGACATAGAATTGTCCATTTTATTGATATTTCAACGTTTACCCGACGTGTTTATCAGATCGAAGATGCACTTAGTCTTGATATAAACTTTTTACTGTTTTAATTAAAGTTGTAGGGTAGAATATTATTTTAATATCTTGTTGGTTTCCCAGACATAAAATCAGAATCATGGCGCCTATTAAATCTTTATCTTAAATCTGGTGAATATTTTGCAAATCTCGTAAAATTTACAGGGTGGACCAACAGCGCTTCCTCATGCCAAGACCAGCCGTACATTTAGATTAAAACTATAAATACGCCATAAAGGCATCCAAGCCAAACCTAAGTTTATTAGCAAAATCACCAAATTGCGGAAGTAATGCCTAAACACTAAATATGTAAATGCAATTATTTATTTAAATTCAAGCACTGCTGCAACTCCTGCAAAAATTCCTAGCTATAAATCAAACCGATCTGTACGTGCCCGCACCTCATCTATGCAAATGATGATTTGTAATGCAATCAAAATTTATTGCTAACCGGAGAGCCATTCTGGCGTTCTTGTATTTGGAAGATATCCGATAAGAGAGCAATTCGTCAAATTTTCATCTGCAAAAAGTGCCGCCATAAAAAGCACCAGGTGAGAAATGAGGCGGATTTGCTAAAAGCTACCTACTTAAATTTATAATTTCTCCACGAAAGATTGGTACAGCGGCCTGTAATCATTTCCCTAATAAGGAAAATGACAGTAATAAATATGAGTATTCCGACTTACTCATTACTAGCACCTAGCCATTTTACAACGGAGGAAACGTTCCTCTTAGTGTACTTCATCAATTTAACGCCAATTCCCTTAATTCCTAAGCCTTTTATTATTAATGGGGCGCTACCTTGGGATTTATTTGACTGCAATGTAATCGTTATTAGTTGCCGAAGTAGTTAGCTACTTATCCTATAATCGTTTGATTCTTATCACTTGCAATCCCTATCGTTTTATTTCTGATTCTTAAGGTAAAATTACTGAGGAAACGACAATTGTTTAAAAATTATATTCTCCATATACACAGCAACGAGTTACCAATAAATCATAAACAGTTAATTCCCATAAATTACAAATAACCCGACATTGGGAAGGTCTTCCGTTTACTTTTACAATAAGTTCCAATATAAAAATGATTATGCACATCCGTTACGTAAATACGAAATTAACTACTCGCAAAAAGCTCGCAGAAATAAGAAAGTTAAAAGCGTGATGGATGGCAATAGACCGGTGGCTTTGCTTGTGACAAATTTGACGACCTGCAAGTCGATAATGTATGACCTCTACATCCTAATCTTTGGTAGGAAGAGTTGAATATAATCTATGATTTATTATTATAAGTTTCTGCTGAAGAGTTAAGCATTGACTAATGCTCAGCGGGAATAGATACAATGTTACAACATATGCAATTTATTTTGTCATCTCAAATAAAACAAGTTCAAGAACATCAAACATCTAGAATATAAATTGCAAAAGTTTGTTTTCGTATTTTCCAGTGCGCAGCCAGAGATAGAGTTTAAGGGGGGTTTACCTATATAACAAATTTCGAGCACTCATTTAAACGTCATTTCAAAAACGACTTATGCTTTGTTCACTTATTTGTTTTTCTTTCTCTCTATTATTATGCTTATTTGCTCTTATGCTATATCCTCTCTCTTTCTTTCTTATTATACTTATTAGATCATGTGCACATGTTTTAAAGAGTTTGCGCTTTTATGCGCCCGCCATCTTTAATTTGAGTTTAAATTAGTGAAAAATTGCTGACTTGAGTGGGATTTAAACAGTGTCATTGCTTTAGTTCAATATATTCATAGAAATTTACACAAAGTTTTTCAAAAATTTATTTCTTAGATTTTTACGTTTTTGTACTATTCTAAGTCTTTTGAACCCCTACAGTGGCGGACACGGAATTTTGGACATCAAATTTATGTCAGTTCAAAAAATGTCAATGTAAGCCACGTTTTATTGTCATTATATGACGTTTGAAACTAAAATTTGAAGGTTTTAGTTGAAATTTATTTTTGGCGTTGATTTTTCAAAACAATAATGCCAGCAATACGTGTTGTTATATACGTTCAATAAATTATTTTGATTTGTTGTCATTTTTTCTCTAGGTATCAGAATAAAAATTACAAAAACCGAAAATGAGGTTAGTTGCTTAAGGCCCGTTTTACATTTTTAGGTCAGTCAAATGACAAATTGTCCAAAATTCCGTATCCGCCAGTGTAAGAGTGCAAATGCTTCAATTGTATAAGTTTTAATTTTTTCGATTTTTGTCGAAATTTTTGGCGATTTTCGGTACTCTGAGCGGTTTGTTGCTAATAACTTTGGAATTATTGACGCTAGGCCTTTTTGTTTAGTATCGTTGGAAAGCAAATTTAATTTTTTATCATATAGAAAAAAGATAATTGTTCTACGTTAAATAGTTATCAAGAAAATTGCTGATAAAATCAAAAATATCCAAAATATTAATTCAACTATAACTTCTAAACCATCAAGAATTTTGCCAACGCCAATCGATTTCTCAGAACAATTTACATACAGGATGCGCCAGAACTCGTGTCCCAGAGAAAAATGCGATGTAAGGTAAGATACCAAGAACATGAAAAAAATGTTAAAAAAATTTTATCTATAAAAATTTTGAAGTTAGGAGAGTTTAAATTTTGCACTTTGACTCTATTTATTTCAGTTGGAAAAATAATTTTTTAAGTTTTTTTTTTGCTACAGGCTATAAGAAATAAATTGTAACTCTGTTAATGTTATTTGTGGCTTTTATTGGCAAAATTTTTGTACCTCTACTAAATAATTATAAAAAAATATGTAAGTACAAGATCATAAGTATTTTTAAATAGACATAAAAAAATGTCAAATGTCAAAAAATAAATTCCAAAATTGTTTGACAGATAGAATTTTTTAAACATTTTTTCCATATTTTCCATATGCTGATATCTTATCTTACTTAAAATTTTTCTCTAGGGCGCGAGTTCTGACACCCTGCATGTGTGCATAAAAACATTATAACGTTTGAGGTACAGTTTTATAATTATTACGAAATAAGAAAAGTAAAAATTTGTAAATCTTTTGAAGTTATGACCACATCGGAAATAATTGTATATAAAATTCGAATGTTTAATTTGGTTGTTTCTAAAATATAATAATCTTGCCTAATTTTGTTCTGGGAGGGTTTTAACCCCCAAAACCTCCTCTCGTTGCGCCACTGAGTGTTTTTGTAGTATAATTATTATTTTTTACTTCTTTTCTGATTGTGTTGCTTCTTCCTCCGAAAGCTAATTCCTTAGTCCACTCTTGAGTCACATGAAAATATTTCACACATTATGTTAACTTTCGCTTGTAACGACGGTTTGGTTTTATTTATTACATGTTGGTAGTTGACCCAACTTAGTTGCACAAAAGCATAAAAGTCGGAACTTAGAGCCGTTTAAAATTCGGCTTAAGTCATAACAACGATGGGAACACACAAATTGTAATCAAAATGATTAGTATGTAAATTGTTAAATTAGAAAAAACTTGTCAATATAATGCCAACAAGGTTATTCTAACGGACTAGCTCAGCCCTGTGAAATATAGATTTGCATATTTTGGATCGTATTTAATAGTTGAAAAGGTCCGGAAATTGGTATTTGCAACCACGCATGCATTTTGATTGTTGCAACGACCGCCCACGAATTACAAAGAAAGTCGCCTATAATTTTCCATAGTGTATTGTGACGCACGTTCGAAAGTTCCTCCACATGTGTACACACTTATGTGTGCAGAGGGACATAATATATAATTTATATAATAGCCCTTTGTCACAGGCAAGTTCAATGTCTGCTAGCAGACATGCTAAATGTTCCTTACATAAAGATATTGCAGTTTGTTTAGTTAACTCCTTTTGTAAAACTGAGCATTACTAGCTTCCATGCAATGTTAGAATTATAATGTAAATAGATGCAAGAGTGGCTCCACTGTTCGAGATGTAATAAATGCACGCACATTCTTCAAAACCTCCAAAAGGTGCTTCGCTCTTGCGTTTAACATTATCTTGGATCTCTCGCAACAAGCATTTGTTAACGGGACACGCTTTACAACATCGTGTAAAATCTATTTCAAACACACCCGAATCAAAAAAATTCGAGACTTGAGTAAGAATATTTTAACTGTTGTTGGGCAAGAGGTTATAAATCAGGTGGCTGGTCAAAATTCGAATTCGGTTTCATTAATCGAATATTGTGATTTGTCACTGAACATGATTAATCTCTTTCACACTCTCGTAATGTATTACCGGCAATGACGCCATCCGGTAGCTTAATGCTTTCAGGCTATGACAATCTCAAGTGTGCAACTTTGTTTTTTCACAAGCACTACCACACAAACAGCTATAAAGAGCCAATGTTTTCTTTGGATTCCCGGGGTTTTATGTCACTTCTTGTCTCAGGACTAACCTACAGTTGTGTCTCAGCATCGTAATGGAAAATCAACTAGGAGCTAATGGCTCAATTGAAGAAACTAATGTTTTTCAATTTTAATGCGTTGCTCTTCTGAAAATGTTCTAATGGCTTTCACACAGTTACTTCCTGAAAATATAAAAATACCGTATGGTCACTGTACCTACAATACAAGTCTTTAACAAAAATATCCTTCCCGGAATAGCTACAAAAAATTGAATAAGACATTAAAACGAATGTATGTGAGGAGTGTTTAGAAAAGCTTTGGTAAATATTGAATCAAAATTTTTGAAAGCTTTAATGTGAAAGCTTGAAATTTGTATGAGAAATAAACATGAGCATCAAAGTGGGATTTTGTTGTATTTTCTAATTTGATAGGGATCGCGAATAATCGGTGTGAAACAAGCAATTCCCTTTTCACAACATTACAAAACTTTAGTATTTTACGTTATAAGTCCGGTAAGTCAAATATTACGGCACAAATGAGATGTTTTGTGAATATCAAAATGAGGCTTACCAAAAGTACATCGTAATGTATTTCTATACAGTTTCAAAAAAAAATACAAAAAAATTATTACCTACCTAAGAAAAACGAAACAACTACCACAATTTTTTCAAAAAACTTATTAGAAATGTTTAACATTTTGGACAATAAAATTAGCAAAAGAATAAAATAGTTATAAAATATTATAATATTAAGGTTCACGGGGTCGCCCAAGGGCCATAGACATCAATAATACCCAACGTATTTACATACAATGTTTTATGTTTCACTTAAAAATAGAAATTTTAAATACAAACTGTCTTAATAAATATAACAAATTATCAAGTGAAGTAAGTAGCTTATGAATACACAATACCCTAAGAAACAAGTAAAGTATCCTGGCAATTTGAACCTTAGTGACCCTTAATGCCCTAGAGCATTATTTCTTCATAACAGACCTCAAATAAAAGTCATCATAGGTACCTCATAAGCATGTGAGACAAAAATCATTTTTAGCTCTTCACTGTGTGATTGTAATGTTTACAAGTAGGTTTTTTTGATGATCATACAATGCAGCAGAAGTAATCAAATTTGTGCAAGCTAAATTTGCTCTCTCATTTAAATATTTCTACTTTAAACGATTTTATTCACACGTTTGACACATTAAAAAAAAAACCTACAGATTATACAGTATGTTCCCGGATTGAGTTTACAAGAGGAAAAAAAATTTTTTTGATTTTACGCCAAAACTGCTCAATCTGAAACGAACAAATAATTTCTTATTAAAAGTTCATTATCTTGATTCAGTAAGAATAAAAGTTAATTTCTCTTTTAATTTTGGACTTATAATAATAATTTTTCTCTGCTGTTTAAATCTCATCACATTGGCGGTTTTATTTTTTTGACAACGATGTCACTTTGACAATTAATTTAATTAATTAATTGAATAATTATTGTTGTCAGAATAACGAAGTTTTAATTATGATTTGCTCGTTTCAGGTGAAACAAAAAATGTTTGCAGTTTTAGCGTAAAATCAAAAATAAATTTATTTTTTTTCTTGTAAACCCAATCTGGGGACATACTGTATATTTCTTCTAGAATAGCAAAACTATCTCTCCTTTTTGGAATTTCCATTTTTTTATCAATACTTTGGTAACATTATTTGCTTTCAGTAGCAAAAAAAGTTATAAGCTGCACAAAACCTGGACCCTTTATACCTCAAAAAATAAACCAAATCTCTGGTACTCCTCAGCTGTTAAACTTTCCACGGATATAAAGATGTCCTTACTTTTCTTGTAACTTAAGTAACTGCCTTAATAAGCGGCAGATAAAGAATTTAGATACCAACTGTGGAACTATGGTAATGAAAGTGACACTCCAATTTTATCAATCAACTAGTTGGGTTTGAAAAAAATATTTTTTGTTCAAATGTAGGGAATTCAAGAAAAATATCAGAATTTTGAGAAAGAAAGCTCCTAAGCGATGCAGAAAAGAAAAAGAAAAATGTTATGAAAGTTTCTATGTTCAATTTGAAAGGGAGACAGTATGTGGCAATTAACGTAGACACTTACATGTTTTGGCAGGTCATTTGTAACACGTATTATTAAAAAAGTTGATTAAGTCACGTGCGACTGATTTCCAAGTTTCCAAGTTGGTAGAAAAATTAAAACGTGTGAGTTTGAAGGGATATCTCTAAAAGTGGGAAATTAAATTGTTACAAATCGTGCAATAAAGTGAAGCCATGTAGATAACATTCCATTTCTTAGCATTAATTCTAATTTGCTCTCGGTGACAAATAGATCAAGTTTGTGTGAAAATAATTACCATTGGAGCAGCATTACTGAAGTCTAATTAGCAAGTCAACTCTCGACTTCCTTCCACTTTTTCTCTTTTAATTATGAATTAATAAAAAACAATGTAAAGGCGTGTGATTTTTGTGGTCTGCGCAAGCTAAACTCTTTGAACAAATCCAATTTGGCTCTGTATTGTACCTATGAACTGCGTAGGCACATGTGGCGTGATGGATCGTAATTTATGCCGGCTAAAGTCCTCGGACTGAGGCTGGGTACAAAAAGGTTTTTTGAAAATAGAAAAAAAACAGTGGGAAAAAAGAGCGTCTTCTGTGCTGTCCACCAACATCCCTCGAAGATGTTGAATGGTACACATGTACGGCCGGTGATTTAATGAGGCAGAAACATTGAAACTCGGTTAAACGGTCAGATAAGTCGTTGATCAAAGCGATGGGGCCGTGTTCGCGAGCCATGTATCAACGTCGCGCCAAAGTTCCAAGAAACCAGACCCACAAGTATGCATGTGGCGGCGGCCACTCGGGTCCAAATCGCCAATTGTTGAAAAATGCACCGGTGCAGGTTTCATGCACATAGAACGGCGCTTTTTGCATAACTCGTTCGGAAATCTTTGAGGCGAAAGTGAAAAACTGAGACCCATTTCAGCTAATGGCTAAAAGATAATGGAGGGAAAAAGTGTTGGCGCGGATGCACAAGACTTCAACCACAAAGAATATTTCATCGCGAACCTTTTATTATTATCTTTATCAGCCTCCCAGAGGGTGTTGTTGGCGTGATTTTATTCTGAGTTATGAAAAGGCGTGTAAAGACTATTACTTTGATTATAGTGTACATTTGTGGTTGAATCTCGTGCTTAATCGTATAAATATTGTTATCTACTGCTGACACACACCACTAATTTTTAATGAAAATCTCCACGACCGGACGCTTTGACAAATTTATAAAAATTTATGTACATTCTTATTAACTCACGGCGATATGATCAAATAACGCATTCCTTCGACCGTTTAGTCGGTTGTTTTGCCTGTTTTAACAGAAATAATACAATATATGCATCGATTTTACGATTATGCTGTTGAAAACGCCGTTTTTCGATATCACATCGAGCCGAGGATTAAATTACTGGTTTAAGAAGTCGACGACCTCATTGGTGGCTATGCTGATGAGTGGCGGGATAAGTGAAGAATTCGAGCCCACAGGCCGATATGCAGATATTCGGACAGAGCTGCACATCCGAATGCAAATCTCCAAGAAAATATTACAAGGCTTCTGATACCACCGCTGCGAAACCATAGAAAAAGACATTTCTCATTTTTACCGCCCAAAAACACCGAGATTCTATCAGCAACACGAACGATGCGATTTAAGACCTTGCACCTTGAAATGAATTTTTTGTTATTTTGCAAAATATTGTTTGCACTTTAGGAAATGAAAGACAGACTAGTTTTTAGAAACATTGAGCTACTTCGTAAAAAAAATGTAAGCTTAAAAAAATCTGGCCTATGTCAATGTTGCGAAGGTGTTGCCAAGGTCCAAGATAAGGATACTTTTGAAATTTAAAATATCAGTTTAAAAAGTATACGAATTAATTTTTTTTATAAAATTTATAATAAATAATATGTTTCACGTAAATATTAATAAACTAACAAGGTTAACCTAAACAAAATACGAAAGATTATTTTTCAGTTCAGATAAATTAATCTTTTAAAAATAAAATCTTCTTTTATCACAAATATCAAAACAAAAATTCACTAACTTTTTTTAATAATAATAAAAGTGTTAATTATTCTGTTTCTTTGCACAATTAAAATTAGTGGTTTTTATACAGGCTGTTCTGGCTAAACTCCTCATTTGAAGTATTAGGAGTTCCAAGAATGATATTTATCTAAAATTATGTTTATAGCCATAATCGGTTAGGTTCTGCTTAATGAAAATATTTTCAAGATGTCGGCACTTCCTGTTACACCGGAAGTGGATATCAACTTTGTTATTTTAAATATAAAGTTATGTTTTTTATTGCGTTTTTGGATTACTTAAGTGATTTTGAAGAGTTTTTATTAGCCTTCTCTATTTATAAGAGACCGTTTTCGAAATATTTAGACCTGTTAAAAAATTTTGGATATGAATCTTCTTATTCAAAAATCGATAACTCTACCATTTTTTATTATCTTGAAACTGTATTTGGGTATACGAGACAGAAAGGTTAGATCTTACTTTTCGTGTATTCATAATTGGAAAAATAATTAACAAACCGCCAAAATGTAAGGTTACGTTTAGGAAACTTCAAATACCTTTAACTCATTTTTTCTAAATAAAACACCTCAATTTTTTCTTTACTAAATAGAGGAGAATTCTTCGAAATAGAGAAGATGATAGTTTTCAAGTTATAGCAACTTCTTTTGACAAATTCATTAGCCATAGCTACTTTAGCACAGGTTGTCATAGAAATAAGAAAAAAATGAAATATCAAAGTTATTCAAATTTAGATTAAATAAATTTAATTTGTATTTACGAAAAAAGTAACACAATTGTGAAAAAAACTTGGCGTTTTTTCAGTAAGAAATATTTCTATGGCAAACTATGCGAAAACTACCATGGATAGTAATGAACTTCTTTCACTGTAAAAAAAAGTTAAAATAACTTGTAAATCATTAAATTTAGGTATAGGAAATAGTGGTACAGATCGATGCAGAATTAAATTCTCTTTCATTTACTGAAGAAAAAATTGGAGTCTTCCATTTAAAAAAATGCAGTTATGGGTATTTGAAGTTTCCCAAACGAAACCTTAAATTTTGGAGGTTTGTTAATTACTTTTCCAATTATAAATACACAAAAAAAAAAATCTAATTTTTTTTATATGCCCAAATACGATTTCAAAATAATTAAAAATTGTAGAGTTAGCGATTTTTGGAGAGAAAGATGCAAATAAAAAAATTGAAAAGTCTAATTATTTCAAAAACGGTTAAATTTAAGTATAAGAAAGTCTAATAAAAACTTTTTCAAAATCACTTGAATAATCCAAAAACGCAATAAAAAACATAACTTTTTATTTGAAATAACAAAGTTTGATACTCATTTTCGGTGTGACCGAAAGTGCAGCCGTCTTGAAAATATTTTGATCTAAACGACTATGGCTATAGTCAAAATTTTAGATAAAAATATCACTGTTAGAACTCCCAATACTTTTAATGTGGGGTTTAGCCGAAACAGCCTGTATTTTTTAGGAATGTACTGAAATATGTACTGAAAGAGACAATAAGTTTCAATAAAATATTATAAAAAACTAAAAGCATTAAAGCCATAATTGATGAAAACTTTCGCCCTGAGCAATTCTAACTTTAATAAAAGTCTTAATTTTTGGGTGCATGATGCATTCCACTTAATCCTCCTGCCACTTGACTTGAATCGGCTTATTGATCATAATTTATGGCCGTTTTATCCATTAAAGTGTTTCAAATAGAATCGAGGTAGGTGTGAGGTCGAAGGTTAAATAGTTTGCCTGAAAACATGAAATTTTGTATTACTGTGGTGTAAGCTACATCCTGGTATATGTGGTATTGGAATTTTGCAATTGTTAATATGTTCATTAAGCTGAAAGCTGTGGCAAACCCTGAAACTTTCCTGTTGTATTTTTACAATGGTCGGCCATAATTTAGCTAGCCGCTGGTCTGCTGGCAGTATTTATTAATAATGTATGAGCGCGCCAAAGTGCTTTGCTCTTGTTTCCCAAGAAGTAAAATAATAATAATTGTTAATCGCGGTCTTTGATATGTAATAAAGTACGTTAATTTGTCTGGCGAACATAAGAACTGAACATAATATATCAGTAATTCAGGATTTGCTTGAGCCGTTTAGGTCGTGCTATGCTCCAGAATAATTACAAATATTAATCAGTACATGAAATAGTGTGGTTGTTGAGTTAATCAACATCACAGTTGGTATCAAATAACAAATGCCTATGGTTTGTATTTATATTTCATTTATCCATCCAATCTTGTTTATTTTATTTATGCTTTACATGCCTACATTAAATCGCCACTTTTTAAAACGTGTAATTATAGTAGTAATTATTTATTGACAACCACTATTCAGAATGAATTAATAGAACTGTCGTTAACTTAATAAGGGATTAATTACATTAAGATAACGCCACATCATCCGATGCAACATTTATCCAGACCGCTCTTGTAATTCCACGTCAATTTATCCGCCAAGGGATTTTTTTTTAATTTCTATAAACCTCACTGATGTCTTTATACATATTCAACCGCTTATTCCACGTCGTGTCTTTACATAACATCTACTCACCTGCGCAACAATTTTCAAGAAATTAGAAGCGTTGCATTCAGAATAATTTACGGTGTTTCACGATCTTTAAATTTCACAAAAATGATTGTTACTCTTTACTAAAATTTATCCTGCAAAATGTCAAAAAGTAGCGATTTGTGACCAAAATGGAAGGTTGAAAAATTATCACGAGATTCTGAATTTTAATCTGAATGAAATTTCACATTTAGCCATCTTAAAGCATAAAATATGAGTTTTTCTTGACATAATCTCTTATTTTCAGTCTAAGATTAATACTAATACTTTACATACAAAGATTTAAAACATACGATACGTAAATGCATTTTTGTTATTATTATGAGGTGTAAAGTCGTAGCTTAGTTTTTTGTAATTCCAGTAAAAGACTAATAAATTTTTTAACCAACACTTTATTGGTGTCAACTTCTAAAAATAATTGCAAAGTTTGTAGGTAAGTAGGTACCTAACTAAACGATGTAAAAGTTTGTCGATGCCACAAATAAACACATTTCTTTTTTTAATGTTAAAATATAAATAATATTTTTACACCAGAATAACTTCAAACTAGTCGCGTTGTCAATAATCGTTCAGTATTGCAATAAAGAGTCTCAGA
Source organism: Tribolium madens (assembly GCF_015345945.1). NCBI lineage: Eukaryota > Metazoa > Arthropoda > Insecta > Coleoptera > Tenebrionidae > Tribolium > Tribolium madens. The sequence continues at coordinate 10,495,651 of NW_025401069.1, forward strand.
AATTTCACACATTTTTAATTCTTGTTAAAAACTCAATACTAAAACTAAGTAGTTTTTTTACGATTATTTCAAAGACATCCTATATTTTTTACAATCCAAGAGCAAACACAAAAAATAATGTTAGGAGAGGAGCAGAAGGGAGCAACGCCACTGACATATTTAGAGACAAGGAACTATATTATTTCAAAAACAAAAGTTACTAAATAAAAATTTGTCATAAAGTTAATTACTGCTTTAGTTAAACAAATTTTAATAGGTCAATTAACAATCTTCGAAACCGATTATTGCTATTATTCTCTCTATTTATGAAAAAAATTGCTAATTATGCACTGGTTGAAATTCATTTTTTCACAGGTGTAGACACCCGATGAAGACGATAAGACTTGAATGTGGATACAAAAGTATAACAAATATTTCCAAACATATTTTACTGTTGTAATTTACCTGTCTTGCTATCAAGATTGCTTGAGTAAATATTTTAAATTTACGTGCTAGAATAGATGTCTTATTTTACAAGCCTAGGTTGTAACATGAAAAGTAAATAACGTAAAACAAATATTTACAGCCTTTCTAAATAGCAATATAGTGCAACTATTAGAGTTCTCCGGTTAAAAGCACCTCAGCCAAATGCATAATGACCAAAACACACACTACTGTTAAATTGTTAGCAAACTGAAGTCAATTATTACATAAGAAAAATTCGAGTTGAAATTAGTAAGTTTGAATTTTTGAGGCTTTTCATAAGTAAGAATGCAAATTTCAAATTCTAATCAGCCTTTCACATGATCATCGCGCATTAATTATACTTCAACAAATTAAATTTATCCGCCCACAATCTTAGAAGCAAAAATATCTTGTAGATAATCAGGCCTTTGGGTGAAATGAAGTCTTCAAGTGTGCCAGACTCGTGTCGATTTGCATAATCAAAGTCCCACTTTCAGCATGGTAAAATAGACGGAAAACGATCACGCAGTTGAGATAATCGCCTATCAGGTTTTTTCGCATCCGAGTCTACCATTACTTTGAAATTTATTTATTTAGTGCATAACGTGAAGGTCAACCAGAAAGCGTCCAGACTTTGCCCATCAATTAGTACAATTAACGGCAATTTATGCCTCTGCAGGGAGGAACGGAGGTGGCACCTCCACCATTTTTACTTTGATAATGGGTTTGCAAACGTGAAGTGTGCCAATGGATTTTCCTTGGATATTTAATTGTCCGTTACGATTGCACGCTTGAATGGCTAAAAAACTAGAACTTTCTTCATAAACATTGTCGGCATGGTTGTAATGAATTCAATTTACAAATAGTAATTTTCATCAGTCATAGTCGGATAAGCAAATGAGGCTCAAGTGAAGCATTGTGCGATTTTCCAATCTAATTGACGAAGCATTTTTCGAGGCGGAAACCACTTGGGTTTTTACCAAAGTTATAAATTTAACAACATAATAACACAACAAATGGTCTTTTGGTAGCAACTCGCTCGAAAAGCCGTCTTTACGTTAAAATTGTCTTAGGAAAACAAATTGTTGAAGAGATGAGTTGCTGTGTGACTGCCTTATTAAGAAATAAGGAAGTTGCGAAGTTTGAGAGGATATAAATCAAAGGACAAAAGCCAAGCGTCAAAGCCGAAGACGTGTCCCACCTAAAATGGTCGAAAGTCCTTATAGTCTAGCAATTTATATGTCACCGCCGTAAAAATATAATTTACAATGTTGTGTTATTACAGGATGTGTTCAATAAAATGATAATAATATGTCTACATGTGTTTGGAACGAGCATTGCTTTATGGATACTCATACATTACACTTTATTATACGAGCTGGATATCTAAGATACAATGGCACAAACGCAATGAAACACACGCACAATGAACGATCTTTTATTGTTCTATGCAAAGATTAGAATATCAAAAGTAAATTACAGTCGTATATTATTTTTCCAGTGTACCTGTTTACAATGTTACGGCTTTCGAGCTCTTCTTGACATAAAAGATAAGTTAATGCAGAAAACTTGTTTATACTATTCTTTGCAACTGTCACCATAAACTATTTTCGATAAAATACACCATCAGCAGATTGTTCCATCGAAAATCGACAGCTGAGCTTCTGTTTTAACGATAAAAATTGTTGACTTATCAAAAATTTCTACATGAGCTTTAGGAAACTATTTGTAGTGTGATGACATGCATTTTTATACAAAGGAGAGGAACAATAAGTACGGAAACAAGCGGTTTTTTTTCTTTTGTCATCAGAAAAGGTAAAGTGCTATAAAAATGTGATCGTAGGTATTTTGAAGATCTTTTTTTTTTTTTTAAACGGCAACATATAAATTTTTTTTTGGATAAAAATTGAATAAAATGTAGATAGTTATAATGCTTAGATCAAAGCTTTGGTAAAAAAATGGTTTTATAGCAGGTTGCCATTTAAAAAAATTAAGAATTTTGCAAACTCACAAACAAACAAAAAATCGAAAAATATTATTCTGGAAAAATAATTGCATTTAATTACCTAATATATTTTTTTCTTGAAAAATAAATACTTTAAGCAAAAAACGTTTAGTTTCATACTCTCTTTTATTGCATAAATATCATAATTAAGATTTAAGATGCAAGAAATGAGTTAAAATTTAAGTGGTTACAATTTTCTGGACTGTTTTAATTTTAATAAAATAAGACACCTACAAAACACTTCTACAAACGAGACTACTTTTAAAAATTTATCTTAATTTTAATTTCCAAAAAGATTTTTCCACAGTTGTCGCAGTAGCTGATAGAGTTACAAAAATACTGGAAACTGTACAAATATTAGAAAAATTTGGTTTAAAAATTATTAACGATTTGGCCAAATCACATACAGATCCTAATCAAAGTTTGTCTTGAAATGTAATCTACAAGGTGTTCGTTTTTCGAGCTCCACCATGGGGATCTCAGTTATTATAAGAGATACGAGGTCGGTTAAATTAGAGCAAAGTTGCGCGTTTTTATGCTGAACAATAATCTGAAAGAAAATTTAATGTTTGAATTATTGGAAAAAAACGGAAATTTGTAATTTTCCTTTTAATTTTTTCAAGCGAAAACTAAAAGACCTAGACGTTTTTAACTAGGACGTTCTTAAGGCACTTTTTTACAAGAAATCTAAATCTGTCATCGTATTTTCCAAGGCGCTCTTGATGTCAGAGTTACAACACTCAAGTTTGAATTTTTTTATAGACGCCATATTCGATTTCTATGTTTTTAAAAAATCTTTTTGTTCCTGATTACAACGATGAATCACATGATATGATCAAATTTTACATGCTGATCGAAATTAAAAAAAGCGTTTTTGCGAAGAGTGCTTTCGAAAAAATGCCAGCAATTTTGATAAATTTGTTCACCATAAAAATGTACAACTTTGCCCTAATTTAATCGACCTCGTATCTCTTATAATAACGAATAGTAACATTGTATTATTTTTTCAAATCTATTTTCTGTTTCAACATGTTAAAATTTTTCCCTAGACATTGATAAATAAAAAATAAAAAAAACAAAAAAAAATACAACAAATGTAAAGTTTTGTTTAAATCCTTGAAACGTGTTCTGATTTTGAAAATAATAAGATAAGAAATAGGATAAGAAAATAGGTTGCAAAACATGCTTTTGTGTCTGATAATTCTTGTCTTATAATTTTTTTTAATATTATACTTAACTTATTATTTTAATTGTAATGAGTATTTTTTCAAAATCATGATTGAGTAGGCCCCTTGAGCCTCGTTAGTTACGCCACTGACTACTGTTGCTGCCATTTCGAAGAACAAACAATATAAAATCCAATGATTTCTAAAGCTTCCAGTGCTTAGATCACTTGAATGGACGTAAATGTAGTAACATCTAGCGTTTTCCTGTCACCTACATTTACAAACTGTTACAACTGTAATAAAAATGTTGATATTTATACAAATTGCTCCACTTTATCATTAATCTCAACGACTAATCGCAGATGCTTTGCAAAAACTTGATTTAACAACTTTCCCGCTTAAAACACCCATCAGCGATAGTGGCAAAAAATTTACAGTTTGCATTAGCCATCATCAGTGCATAATTGTTATTAATTCTACTACTTACACTTTGAAGACGTTGAAAAATTATTTGAATTAATTATTCGCGTCCATCAGCACAGATGGTAGACGTATCAGATCAAAATTAAGGTTATATAGTTTAATGTTATTTTTCGAGAAAAATGATTGATGACCGTTTAGATAATAAATTGGTCTTTTGAGCTATCACGCCGGCATTTTGAGTAGGTCCTGTCAACTTCATGGCTCGTTTTCGCAACACTTATCTAAATATAATGGCTTACTTAATGCAGACAATAATTTAATTTCGTGTACACATGGGCGAGGCCATTTCTACTTCCAGTTAATCCCCGTTAGCTTTTGCAATTTAACACAATGGCTTAGTGGGCACAGTCAAGGCTTTACATAACAAACTAACCCATATTTGCCGACTTTCCTACTCAGAAATCTCGCGCAATTTCATCAATAAATAGCGATTTCTGAGCGAGAATTAATCCGTTAAGTGGTTTACGAGCAGAAATGTGCATTAGGTGCAAATGGGCGGCAATTAAAGCATTGTTTCAATGTTACGTGTTCTTGGAGTGGCCCAGGGCAAGCGACCGCTTTCACTCCTCCGGCCCACGCACGTCCAGACTCTACCAACGACCCTGCTGGGTCACATTGTGGTAATTGTGCGCGTGATGGGCGAAAAAAAGGACCCAAATCGGGGTCGGCAACCCTGGCCACCAAGGGCGCAGCTAAGACTCGCTCCGATTTTACTCTTATTGGAACGAATGTATGGTGCGATCTTCACTGAATGAAATAATTGGAAGTACAACATTCAAATTTCGTCTTTTTCCACGCAGTGAAGTCCGACATGCACCAAAAACTTGCGCTTGATCGGTGGAACGAACTTGGCCTTGTATTTATTTGGAAAACTTTCACCTGAAGATACATCTGCTAGCGAGGACCAGCTGGAGTCACATTTTCAACTGTTTTAATTAAAGTAATAACTCTATTAAATTTTTTCACAATTATTATTAAAAATAACTGGAAGGCTTCAACTAATAACCACTTAAGGAACTATTAATTATAACGTACATAATTTAACAGATAATCTACTTAAGAATTAATTAATTTAATGTGTGCGGTAAAACACTGGCGGAATTTTTTCAAAAGAAAACAAACACGAATAAGATCAGTGACTTCCAATGATTTGCATTTTTATTCTTAATTTTAACATCCTTGTTTCTTTGCACACATCAAAACACCTACACTATTCGAAAAACGATCCTCACGATTCAATAATTCTTGTTTTGTAGCTTGTCGTTGTGTTTATTTTTTATTGCACATTTTACTATATTGTGTAAAAGAATTTGTTTTCCTGAAAACAAATTAAGATGTTTTGTTGTGTTCCGAAAGGACGATCAACGCCAACGGCTTAACACTTAATTTGTGGAATTTATTTTCTTGTCAGTCTTTGTTTTTTTCCTAAAGCACTTTATTAAGTTGCTCATTTAAAAGGTTTGAGATAGGTTTAACCCATTTCAAAAAATCAAATTCTTGTAGTTTAAAAAATAAACGCTAACAGGTCAATTAAGATCAAAAGATTGCTTTCAATTACAGTTTTTATGTCATAATAAATCTGGTAACYTTGCACATTATGTGATCTAATTAGGTTTTAGTGCGGTTTATTWAATGCAACATTTGATTTAATAACTTCTTTGGTACAAAAATTACAGAAACTGCAACAAGAAAAACTACTATCAACTGTAGAATAACAACATTTTTTTCACTACTAGCTGTAAAAGATACCATTATTTAGTTTGTCGAGAGATTGTAAAGTTGCTTTTCTCTTCTAGTAGTCAATAATCATTTTCATTATAGACAAAGGCTATAATGGATTAGAGGTGGGTAAATGCCGATGTTGGAGAATATTACATTGATACAAATATTTCTAGAATATCATTATTGAAAACTACATATTACCATCACAAGTACTAACGGAGGTATTTCGAGATGAAATTAATGCAAAATCAAATAGAAAAACTTAAATTTCCTCATTAAAAACATCAGAATAACCACAACTCTAATGCTTATGTCTATGTTACAACTGTCAAAACAACAAATGGGTTTATTTCTTGTTAAAATATGTACTATCGGTAGTGAGGCAAATTTTAACACTTTTTCCTTTTTCTTTGCAGTTTCTTTGCTATGTTAATAAATATTTTATACTTCCTCCGTCCCAAAAAAGTGTCCTATTTTTTTCTAAACTTAACTTTATTTTGAGAAGACTATGCAAATTATTTTATTTATTATTATAAAATTACTATAACGGTTAAAAAAATTCTATCTATAAACATTTGAAAGTTATGAGAGTTTAAAATTTGCACTTTGACTCTATTTGTACTAGAAATAGTTATTTATTATACAAGATGATAAAGAAATTGTTTATCTACGAGTGACGAAATCACGAGTGGACTTCTTTCACGAGTAGACTTTTTTCACGAGTAAATAAACAATCTTTATCGTCGTGTATAATATTTCGTTTTATTTTATACACACCTACCAGAATTTCTTGAAATAGATAAAAATTGTTTTATTTCACTAGACGATAAAAGACTACTTTATCTACTGAAAATAGTTGATAATAGCACTCTTTAACATTGAGTACAAAGTAAAAAAAAATTACGTGGTCAAAATTTTTGACAGTTAGAATTTTTAAAACATTTTTTTTAACGTTCCTGGTATCTTAATTATATATAAAACACACTGTAGAGTGTTAATAAAAAATGTTTTTCATATAATCATGTTCTGCGTATTATTTTTTTTCGGACATTTATTTCTGGACAAGCATTTTCGTAAAACCGTACACTTAAATGTGGACAGAGGGTGTATTATTCAATTTGAAAATTCCTTTAATAGGTGTAAAAGTATAAAAATTACATAACCTTATTTATGATAAGAAGAAAATAATACTTTCAACTTAAGTTAATAACTTAGGTAAGTAATTAATTACTGTAGGTAATAGTGAATTAACAAGAACAGTAGTTATATTATATCACAGTAGAGAAGATTTTTATAGCCTCGCATTTATGCTACGCATCTCGGGAAATAAACAGCTTGGCTATACTCCACCTGTGATATAATATACTATTTTTAACATTGTTTGCGATTTTTATAATTTTTGTTAAATTTAATTTCTAAAATGCAGGGTTTTAGCGTCTCCGATTTGGTCAGAAAACAGATATTTCTTCTCTTGGTGTAAACTTGCCTTCCATATAAGTATTAGGTACACCATGTAGTTTGTGTTGTTTTTATTGGTTAGTAACTTAAAACCGTCGATATTACCGTGTAATCAGATGATGCAATAAAGTCTCCTGTTCAAGATAGGATCTAATCGTCTGTCAATCAGTAATCTACTGATCAAACATCAAATTGTTTGCTAGACAAAATTAATTCTAAACAAAGAATTTTAATTGAAAATAATGAAAAATTCTGTATAATTAAAAGCTCGTTAGATATTAGATTTGCTCTTTTTTTTGTCAAGATTCATTACAACGTAGCGGTAATATTTATAAGCAGGTAGTGCCAATTTTTCAGTCTTATAAGGACATTCTTTCCCATAACTGGAAAGTAACAGTACCTGGATGATGTTTCAAATAGCTCGTCTAGTTCTGTCAACAAATAATTGCGATCGCAAGTTAGGATCGCTTGTAGCGCTATAGTAAAACCACGATTTAATTGGCCATTATTAGCGTTGAGCAGGTCAGGAAAAAGAAGTCGATAAATCCTCATCTGCGGTAGTTCCCAATGGCCTGGACCCGACCCCATCCGTCACTCGTCCAGCAGGAGGAAACTGGAGAAACTCTCCGATCGCAGCATCTGGTGACAAATTATTAGCGCCTGATGTAACTAAGTACTGCTGTTGGCGAGTACCGGTTTCGATATCACTGAAACCTATTACAATAACACACCAGGAGAGAAAAAAATCTCCAGACTTATAGCCGCTCCATGATGGGATCGTGACCTTTTGGCGAAATATTTGAAAAATATTGATGAAAATGTACCGTAATCGCYTTTGTGTCGGGTTTTTTGCTCGGAGATGAGCCGAGAAAAATGACCGGTCTTGCTAATCTCATTGTTTCAGTCCTTTTACGGCGCGACCGTAAAATAAAAAGATCGCCAAACTGTTTCTATCTGCCATCTATATGGATATTTGAGATCTTGACACGAGATAAATATGCTTGTAATGATGGTAAGAGTAATTTGAGATCTTCCGATCTTGATGACAAGCCTGCACACAGTCAATCAGCCATCTTCAATAATCGCCGCATACCAAACAAAGGAGCTCACCTTGGGGTCCTCGGCCCAGTCAGGGTACACCTGGGAATGATGAGGCCCACAAATCGAAATTAAAATTCTATTTCTTAAAATCAAAAGCAAAACAAACTCAATGTAATCAATTGTGATTATTTTAAACAGACTTTTCTATTTTAGTTACACAATTATATTCACAGTACAAAAGTTCAATTTTCAAATATTCGAGATATTTTTCTTTCTAATCTTGCTAGCTGATTCATATTTTATGTATTCCCTAGTTTTCTCCAGCCAAACAAATGAAATMTAATGTGTGTGTTCTTATATTTTAATATTTTAAAAATAAACTATGTCATTAATGTGTATTATTTTTAATCGTAGTCAAATAATGAAATAAACATCAGAAACCTATTATACCGTGAATATAAAAATAAATTACAAAGCATTTATAAACGTTCTGATAATAATAACATTAACAACAGCTATAATAACACATAATTATAATGCTAAATAGCAAATAAATAATAATCTCCTTTTAAACTGACAAATGCTATTAGTTATCATTGTCATGTTAATTTATTAACTTTAAAGTCTTATTATCTTATAACAACATACCTTACTGAAGAAATCGCAAGTGTAATATTTTTGTATGAAATGATCTAAATAAAATAATATTTGTTACCTCCCAACAGGGAATAAAGTGACGCTTTATTTTTTTCAATAATGGTCTGGTACTTTATTCTCTCGGGTATAAAATAAATTAATTTTTACTCTTAAAATTGCAATTAAATGAACTGAATATTTTGATAAACAAAAACACGATTAAACCCGTCACACCAAACTCTTATTTCAAACACGACGCGTTTCAACCACAAAGAAGTCATCCTCAGGTGAGAATAAAACTAAAAGTTTAAAAAACTTTTTAAACTTTATAAACTAGAAGTTTTATTCTCACCTGAGAATGACCACTTTGTGGTTGAAACACGTCGTGTTTGAAATAAAAGTTTGGTGTGTGTGTGTTTCAACCACAAAGTGGTTGAGTCTCAGGTGAGAATAAAACTAAAAGTTTAAAAAACTTTAARTTTAAAAATCTTTTTAAACTTTAAAAACTAAAWGTTTTATTTTCACCTGAGAATGATCARTTTGTGGTTGAAACGCGTCGTGTTTGAAATAAAAGTTTGGTGTGACYGGTTTAATCATGTTATTGTTTATCGTTTCCATACCAAGAAGATCCAATAAGAAGTAGAATATTTTGACATTATTTGACAAACTTATAATGTTTTATGTTATTATTAATTTAGTTTGTTGGAAAGAAAGTTGCATTGCGTACGCGAGATTAAAGTAGTTGTTTATCCCCTTGATACACAAATAACTATTTTCAATTATAAGCGTCATTTATGAATTTAAAATGTATCTAATACTACAAAATTATTCTTTTGTAAGAAAAATTTTCGGACATACGTTGTTTTTTTACCTAATTTAACATAAGAAATTACCCTCTAAAATCTTTTAACGTTTTTTTCGTACACTCTGTATGTCTACTGCATTGTAAYTAAATATCTGTATACGGTTTTACGTAGCTTCATATTAATAAAGTTCAAAGGTTTTTCTCAACATTATCCATTTCACTAACAATGTGACGTCAATTTAATTTACTTGGAATAAATATCAGCCTATCTTTTTTTTTCATAATATTAAAAATTTGTATTTCATTTGCATTAAAAATTGTTAAACAAAGTAGAACTATAACTGCTGCAATAAAAAAACTGAAGTAATTTTTTAGTGCATAATTTTCATTAAAGACTAGTTTTAAGCAAAACGCCTAATCTTCCTTCATTTATTTGTTTAAGAATTTTTTTTTTTTTGAAACGTACTTGTTAAGTATCGCCAAAATAATTATTTATTAAAATAAATGCCTTAACACATTTCCTAAAAATCATCTTAWTCGGCCTAAAACAGGCTTTTTGTTTTTTTTGCGTCCTTATACAGGGTAAAATACCAGGAACATGTAAAAAATGTTTAAAAAATTCTAATTGCCAAAATATTTTGACATTTATTTGTTGACATTTGACATTTTTTTATATCTATTTAATGACACTGATGATCTTGTATATGTTTTTTTTTACAATTATTTAGTAAAGGAACAAAAATTTTGCCAATAAAAGTCACAAATAACATTGAACAGACTTACAATTTAGGATACAGCTTCCTTGTTTCCTCTGTTAAAAGCCTATAGCAAAAAAACTTGGAAAATTATTTTTCCAACAGAAATAAATAGAGTCAAAGTGTAAACCCTTATAACTTCGAAATTTTTATAGATAAAATTTTTTTAACATTTTTTCTATGTTCCTGCTATCTTACCTTATATGACATTTTTCTCTGGGGCGCGAGTTCTGGCGCACCCTGTATGTTGTTTGAGCTTTTATTTGCTCTAAATGCAATCTGTTTGAATTTTTGAGTTCTAGAATGTTGTTGTTTTGTGTTATGTTGTCTGGGAGAAGAATAATATCCAAAGATGTGCAATCAGCAGATATATCCACAAAGAGAAAAGAACGAATTTACTGGCGATAGCTGTACAAAATTTATGTCCCTTTGTAGATAAACCCGACCAGATGACAGACCAAGAGAATACTAATAATAACAAAAAGAGAATATGGGCCCCAAGGTCGCTCCGTCTTTTTTAAGAAATAATCACGATCGTAAAAAAGATTCTGCATAAAACAGTTCCACGTCGAGTACAATGCAAGGATACGCGAATCACTGCAGATATTTTACTGTCAAACCAGTACCAATGTAATTGATGGTAGGATAAAGTTCGATAGATGCATGACTATAACCTCATATATACTTCAGGCCATCGTGGGTGTGTCTGTGCATACTTCTTCAGACAGCTGTACTTAAACACGTCAATATCAATTGCTGAAAACATACAAGAATTGCCTTCCTGTATTTCCATTTGAGAAATTTGAGAAATTTTTCAACCTGAAAAAATCCACATCATCGCAAATAATTTGCATAACAATACCAGAACCGTTCTCGGAGTTTTCCCACTGTGTTCAATTTTTTATTGCTAAAATTAATTGAGATAAAGGCAATAATCGCGCGGAGGATCTTGATCATTGACTCCATGACTCGCCAAATCCGGGAGTTGGGTTGAGGCTGCAGCAAAATCCACCCACAGCAGGAAAGAGATTTCTCCCCAGCGGAAAAATACATTAAGACAATCAGTTAAAATTCTTTTTTTTGTCGTTTCTCATAAAATTTGGTCAACACGCAGAAGTTTGTTCTTAGGTCAACGAGCCTCGATGAAAGCCCGCCGCCGTGTAATTACAGTGGCAAAATCGTGAGTGACACACGTGCTGCCTTCCTGACGTGCATCACATACCAGATAAATACTTTCTTGTACCGTATTCTCGTCAACCGCTAAAAAGCATCGAAATAAATCGAAATATGGCAAATTAAATTGATACAATTCTGACACCCAATTAGTACAACCATTTTTTGTGCAGACACACCACAGAACCGTCTTTTTTTCAACATCTAAAAAACTATTCTTCGTCTAGATCATCGAGTCTCGAGTTCAGCAGCCCGTGATTTTTTAACAAGTCACAATCGATTTGCTTCACTTTTGTCATAAATAATTCATTGCTTTGGCCAAAATCAACGTGTGTCTAGACTGACACAATGGTAAATTTTCGACTAGTTTACTCCAATCTAGATTTAAAAATCACCAACCAACATTAGCTCGTAAAATTTAACACTAGCAAGTTCCGGTAACACATTTAGACATTAACTGGCGATAATTTAGCTATAATTAATTTTTACAAGTGTAATTATGTGGTTAGTTCCTTTGTGAAACTTTTCCTTACGTGCGAGTAGCGAGTATGTTTGATTAGCTTGAATTTTTATGGCGATGATTTTTTTAATTAATTACTTAAAGTGTTTACCAACATATAGATGTTCCAAGTGATAGCACGCGGAATGGATAAAGTCTGTCAGATGTGGCTGTGGTCATCACGCAAATCAGAAAATGTGAAAAGGCATAAAACTTTTGTTTGCGGTTTCTTCCTGTTAAAACAGTATCTGACGGAATTTCTAATGATTATTATCAAACCAAGACCAAGTGTTGAATTTACCTAAAATATACCAACCATCGGCGGAATTTGTAATCGCCGGTGTTTGTAACCAAAATATACAAATAATCATCAAAACTTATGTCCAATAAATCTGTTGTATGTTCGAAAAATAAACTATACGTCTTCAAAATAGTGGATGTGTCACCAAATTAGTTGTATCCGAATCATATTTATTCTGATGTGACACTAACATAGAAGGAACAATTAATTAGTTCAATAATCAGCATAATAGAATTTATCCATAATTATCATCTAAATTATTTGCCTCACTACGTTTGGAAAAAGAAACGTTCAGCTTTACTTTTACTCCTAATAACATAATACATTCCTATATTATTATTTATTTATTTATTTATTTATTGTAAAAAAATTAAAATATCTAAAAAACTGTATTTTATTTAAATACCTATTAATAGAGATATACCGGTGTTTCGAAATAATTACAAATAGTCATCTAATAGATTAAAACAATAACTACCAGGTGAATAAAAAGTATGGAGACAAACGTTTTATGCTTTATTTTTTAGAAAAACTAATTAATGAATGATAAAGTACCTACTAGAAAAATGTGACGTTTTATCAAAAATAAGATTTTTCGAAATTTTGTTTCGTTTATGAGTTTTTCAAAAAAAAATATTTTTTTAAATGACAACCCACTATGAAACAATTTTTTTCATGAAGGTTATGATCTAAGAATTTCAACTATCTAAGTACTTTATATTTAATTTTTATAATTGTTTTTACAAAAGTTGTTTTGATAAAAAAATCCTATACCTAACTCAAAAACAAAACAAAGTTTTATTATCAAAATACGATCACATTTTTATATTACTTTAATTTATGTATATTAATTATGATTTTCTYGAGGCAAGTAATTTTTCAAAAAACGCTTAGTTCTATGCTTTATATTCACCCTGTACTCGTAGGTAAAAGAACAAATCTACTTCTAAATACAATTTCCATAAAACAGATAGTCATTTTGAAACAATTTGGTGTTCACAAGTTAGTGACAGAACTATCATTCTGAGAACAAATCTAATTATTTAATCTCTAAAAATCGAATAAGTTGACAGTTTTTAGAAGATTGGTCAAATTTATTATTAACGTACGTGTTTACTATGACCTTCTGGCTTTGTTTATTAATAATTATTTCACACTAGAACAACACTTTTGTCTTGTTTTATGACTTAGATATACCGATATCCCATTAAAATACAAACGTTACATGACCGGCGTTATCAATTTCTAGAAGAAAACGGTGTCATGGCATAAAATTGTATTTATAACTTTGTTTACGCAAATTGTGCATATTATCTTCGAATTTTTCCTGTAATTCTTCATTTTCCTGCTTTCACATGAAGGATAAAGTTTCAATTTTACTGTATTCAGGAATTTCTGCACCCATCTCTTTCTTATTCGTGTACTTTCATAACTGAGCTCATAAATCCAGCGAAACTATTCCTACCYGTTTATTCAAACTTGTCCTAGTAACAACTTTCTTCGTGAACTTTTTTATGTACTTACTTAAATTATCAAAAATCGGTTATTTTCAGCTTCGTTACAGAAGGAATGCATTCAAATTATTTAAATTGCATCACTTAACTAAAGTGCAGATAAATCCACTTTCTCTTTCGGTTAAACTATATATCTAATGGTGACAAACTAACCGTTAAACAAGTTAAAAATTTTAATGTTATTTGAGCTATTTGATATGCAACTTTGATAGCCAATATCGTTTTTATTTCCTAATTGGATTAAGTAAATTGGACAAGGATTGATCGGTTGCTAGAGTCGAACATTTGTCACGTGCTCACGATTTTATTGTCTACATTCTTCAACATTTTCCTAAGAATCGCTGTTCATGTGCGATAATGATGAGTTGGTAACAAATTCTCGCAATTACTCTCTGATAATTGAAAAATTAGCAATTAGGATTGAAGCAGACTGCATCAAATTTAGTTCATTTATGGCTTATTACATGAGTTACTGGTGTATAAAATTATTATAAAAAATAGGTACACGTCATTTTTGATCACTTTGTGTAAGTGTGACCACTGACCAGTAATTATGACATAATATTAATAACAGAGATTTAAATTTAGTTTTTTAACAAAGAGTGATTTGCTTACAAGCTTATAGACAATACGTTGGAAGAAATTTATTTTCTATATTTAGATAATGTGTCTGGCTATATTTTATTTACAAGACAACGTCATATTCGAGGGAAAAATTTTGCAAGCATTTCTTATAGTAGATAAGTGTTTGAAATATCTCGTACTCTTTTATATCTAAACTTTGTAAATAAATATTATGATGGAAACAACAACAGTGAAGAAATTGATGAGACGAAATAAACGATGCAGCAAAGATAACTAAAGAAAAATTATGCTATGTTTAGGAATTTAACATTTTTTTAAACSCCAATATGAGGACTTAAAATACCATTCCGCTGAAATARTGAACGAGTGGAGTTGTTTTTGTGTGAATTCAAGCAAAAAATTGACAACACTTTTGATTTATAAACGTTATTCGGCCGCACTATAAATAATGAAAGGAGTAATGACAAAAAATCTATCTCAGATCAGATCTTGTCCGGCACTCATTTCGCTTTGCTGAATCTATTATAAGAAGCAAAAATTTACCCATTTTGCTAAAAGGATCATCATTCCACGTTTATTACGTTGTGTGTTAAAAATATCTAGTTTTAGTGTTGGAAATATGCAAATATTGTGCTAATTTCAAACCTAATTTATAATTTCAATTTCACACCAAATACTTAAACAGTCCCGCTGAAAGTTKTATTCACTTTAATTATAATTTTATTCCATATTTGATGCTAGCTTGAACATCAGTTTTACTTTTAGTGAAAAGTGTTTGTGMTTGTATTCCTGAACCCTACATAACAAAGTTTCTTTAAATTAATTTCTCAAAACAAYCATTTACCCCATTTTATTCAACCCGGAAAATAGTTTCAGTCAATTCGTTTAAGTGAATTTATGTTGCAGAAATTCCGAACATTTCCCATGAAAGCGTCTGTGGAATCTAAAACTGTCATGTCTTAACATAGTATGTGGTAAACCGAAACATGTCAGAGACAAAATTCAAAAAGTAAATTTTGAATTAGAGCATGGCAACTAATTATCTGAGGACTATGAATAAAACATTTGGAACGTTACTTTGGTTTGTTAATAAACTGAAATATTCAGCGGCTCTATGAAAACAAATAGAATTACCAGAGTGTAAAATTCGCATTCTTATTCAAACGAGAACCTAGAATCACTTATCAGACCCCGAAATGTCACAATTTCAAAAAAAGCTTTCGGTCTTAATTAGCAAAATTGTTGCAAACAAACGTAAATATAACTTATCGTAAGTGACTCACCACACACTTATATATACCTTTTTTGCCTTGAAAATTATTTAAATTAGTGGAAGCTACAAGTAAAACAGTACTAACTTGCACCATGATGAAAGCTTTTGCCCTGTTTATTTTCATTGCTTCGACTCTAACGTCAAATGCACAAACTCCAGCAGGTAGGTACAAAATTGATAACACTTCAGTTATAAATAAACCTCCTAAGGTGTAACTTATCGCTGTTTTGGACAAATATGCCCCGTTTCCACCGTCCTATGTCAGAGACTCCAATACACCGTGGCAAATAACACATTATTACAGACGGAAGTTGACTGTCTTGATGATACTTGTAAGTTATTAAAATCCAATTAAACAGATTTTAAAATTTAAATTTCAGTAACGACGGTTAATTCTTTCAATAACACTCGACCTAACCCTTTTGGCGCCGACTGGAGCTTCCAGGGCCTTACTGTGGCTAATGTGGTAGTAGGGTTTCAGAAAAATGTGTCAACTGTTACTCCTATTTCTTCGAGTGTTACTCCAACTGGAAGAATAAGGAACACTACTTCTAGAACGACTACAAGATCCTAAGTTTGGTAAAATACGAAGTGTAGTTAGATTCAATAAAATTGTGATGATTTAGTATTTGTGTTCCCTTTTTATAAACACCGCTACAACTCAGTTTTAAATTTCTGCCCAAAAACAAAATATATGCTGACTCAAGAAGTCTGTTTTGTCCCAGTTTCCCCTAGCTACTAAGTTTATTTTACTTTCATTAAAATAATGGATATTTGCAATTAAATATCATKAAATTTTCTGCTGCTTAGCMAAATAAGAAGCATCATGYAACAAATGATTTTATCATATGATGCGTTAATTTGGGGCGGYTAATAAGTATGCCAAAGTAGCAATTTGWTMTTTAAATTTTATTTTAATTATTTTAATAGTTATGTGAGAGAATTTCAAACGGAATATTTCTAAATTTGGTGATTCCAAATTTGAAAACCTATGTTAATAAAAATACATGATTATGCAAAATTATTCTTTTTGGTTTCTGTTCGTATTTTTTATAATAACCACAATTATTTTAGCATTATTCCTTCTCTTATTTTGTTGTCATGAGTGACTGCACACAGATATAAGGATTTCACACACCTGTTTGTAATTTTCGGTAGATAAATAAATGTGGATTGAAAAAATTAATTTAAAATGAAGTGGACAGACCAAAAAAGGAAGTAATTGAACAGTTTATTTGAGTTTGAGTCAGCAGAAACATAAGTGAAAAGAAATTTTACAGAACATCTCGTTAAATACTTTTTTTAATTACAAATTGAAACAGATATGAGACAAAGAGTTGCCGACGCTAACTATACAATTTCAAAATAAATAACAAAAGTAATAGAATTTATAAAAACTTATCTGATTAAACATCTGCTTACATAGTAAAACTCGTTAAAATGTTTATGTTTTATTCGGGAAATAATACACAACATCTTTGTGTAGGTTGCTTATAATAAACTAATATTTGACTACAATTTGATTTTAAAAATTTACATAAAACAAACTTTTGTTTATATTGCCTTCACAAAAGGTTATCCATCAATATTATATTCAAACACCGGATTTTTATAACCTTCAACCTCCCAAATAATCTTCGAAGAAAGAGGAGTGCACAACAAAATTCATTTTCTTTTAAGTAAATTTAAATCACTATTTTTTCAATCCAAAATAAATCTCAAAAAATCAGTAATTAAAATTTAGAAACCCGATAACCTTATTTTGAAAATTCAGTGTCAAAGGGTCATGAACTTTATTCAAGTCTCAATGCAAATGATAAGTTCCTATATCTAGTTGAAGAAAATAAATTCTCCAGTATTTAGTTGTCGACAGTCAATTGAGTCGGAAAAAAAATGTCAAAAACTGTTTTAGTGCTTTTAGTGGCGGTGATCGCTCAGTGTTTCAGCCAACCTGTCTTTCTTCACGGCACGTATTGTATTACATAATATTTTTTTTTAAGATACTGAATTGATAACTATGTAAACGCTAGCTACATTTTTGTAGAGTATAAGAACTCTAAATTTTTGCTAAACATACATAAACTATTAGAAATGTTGCTACCGGTCTAATACCGTAAATTTTTGATAATCATTGTTGCCAACAGACACCGTTAAATGCTACGAAAGGGACTGTCCTGGAACAACWGTGGCTTGCAAAAAAACTATAAAYACAAGTGATGACAAAAAGATTTTGTCAACGATTATTGCTTGTTTAGATGCACAAGGTAAAATTTTACAGGTTTTTGGAAYAGTTTACWTTATGGAATTTTAGATATGACWTTGAAAGACTTCAGAGAGGATGTAGAAAATCCTTTTGGTCCATCGACAACATTCTACAGCTCATCGTTTTCGGGAACTTACGTCTCTCACAGCAAAGGGCCAGTTAATGTAAACATTAATAACGAGGTTGACCCAATAAACAATGTAGAAACACTTGATTAAAAATTTCTAAGAATAAATGCAGTTTATTTTATTTATAAATACTTGTGATTTTAATACTAAAGACAGGATGTGGCTAACTGAGACAAACCAGATATTCTCCATTTTGAGTAGTATACCTTACCCAAGTTAAAGCCTTATAATTACTCTTCTCAATCACTTTCATATACTTAATCTGTAAACCAGAAATGGTAAAATATGGGATCATAAATTTAACTTGTATGGGTTTCTTGTCGTCCCTTTCTTCAGCTCGTATCGTCGAAAGTTTAAAATAAACGTGCAGAACGCTCTCCCTCCCTCCCGGAAAATACTTGATCCTCCACACCACCGCCGCCTTTTCCGGGACATAACTCGCCATCCCTGTCGTCGTCTTAAAAACCGGCGAATCAACATCCTGACAAACCGGCAAAGTCACTTCCAGATTATTCGCCGTCGAAGCGGCCTTAAACTGGGCACTGACTTTGACCACGTATTCTATACTGCTCACCGACCCCTGGACCACTTTACTCCTGACCAAAATCAGAGGCCTAATCTCCGTATTCATCCGATACGACATCAGCTCAAAGTCGCCATCGGGTGGAATAAAGTAAACGTTTTTATCGCAAATCCGCGATAATTGGACGCATTGGTGGAACTTAACATCCTCGAAAGTGGCCGATTCTCCGCTTGAATTTATTGCCGAAAGAATCTTGTCGCTCAAGCCTAATCTTAATTGGGGCATTCCGGACAAATGTACCTTCATTTTTACGCAACCGATGACTTCGTTTCGAAGGATGGCGCCGGAGGAATTCACTGATAAGTTTACCGATTCGATTACGTCGATAAACAGCTCGTTGCGCCGGTATTTTATGCCTTCGGGCCGCCACGAGACCACGTTTGTCACCACGGCCGGAATCGTTGCAGAGTTTTTCAACTTGTAACTCTCTTGGAAGATGTACGTCTGGAGGATTTTCGAATCGGTGGTTTGCGGGTAGCCGAAATCCATTATCTCGTCCAACAACTCGTACAGAATCACAAAGTTGTCGCGGATACTTTCTTCTTCGAGTTTGTTGAAGTATTGGGTCGCTATTTGAATAAACTTGTACAAGAAAGTGAAAACTAGGGTAATGTTTGCGTTTTTCTTCATTATACTGATTATATACAAGCCCTCGTGTTTTACATAAGCAAAAGAAACTCCGTCATGATGAAGCAGAGGAGATGAATTTCCTACTTCTTCTTGTTGGTTTAATAAAGAAAAAAATTTCTCGATTATTTCCTTGTCGACATCTCCGCGATAATCTCGAGATATAAGAACTATTCCATTTGAGTCTAAAATAAAAAACGAGGAAAGGGCCATTTTGACAACAATATGACGTCTCTCATACTTCCAGTTGAAATTTTGTCACTCATTTTAATAAAATAAAAAAAATTATACAAAAAGAAGGGCTAAAAGAAAACATAATAATTGAGAGTAATAATCATAATTAAATCTTTTATAAAATACTTTAATAATTTAATATAGACAACCAAATATACCAACAAAATCTAGTATGGATTTTACACGGTATGGATATGCAATAAAAAACGCTGCGCATGCTTAAAAAGAAAGAGAATAAAAGCGTTTAAAGCCTATCACCACAATGTATCCAACAAAGAAAGATAGATATACTAGAATTATTAGAAAATGTCAAAATCGATGTAAATACTTGTGAGGAAAATAGTACGCAGTTCCTCCTTAAATTTTATCTCATAAACGATTTATTGTTACTTATTGTGAGCTTTTTCTACTGAAAATGGAAAATCTGCGGTGAGTTTCATTCATTCATGTAGGTTATCTTGTCATTTGTCTTTTTAGCTTATACCTGGGCACCTACAATGTGGGCACTAGCACACCTGATGTGAAACTGAACTCGTTATTAGGTTTGCCTGATGACCACAAAAATGACAAATTCCAACCACCAGATCTTTACATTTTGAGTTTTCAAGAAGTGAAAGCTCAGCCTCAAAATATGCTTCTTGACGCTCTGTTTGACGACCCATGGACTTATGCRTGCAAYGAACTGCTTGACACCTTTAATTACGTTAAAATTAAGTCAGTTAGGCTTCAGGGTTTGTTGCTCAATGTTTATTGCCTCAGGAAACACCTTCTCAATGTTAGGGAAATTGAGTCTGAGTATACGAGGACGGGGTTATCAGGAATGTGGGTTAGTTGACGCTTTTAACAATTTTTTTGGTAGTTGTTTCACTCGTGTATTTTTAGGGTAACAAAGGTGCAGTTAGTGTTAGACTCAGTATTTATGGCTGCTCATTATGTTTTGTGAACTCCCACCTCAGCGCCCACGATAATCAGCTCAAGGATCGCGTTGAGGATTACAACAATATTATTAAAGATCAAGAGTTTCACGTTGACGAAACCACTGAAATATTTTTTCATGATTATGTATTTTGGATGGGCGATCTTAATTTTAGACTGTTAGAAGAGTATGAGCAGACTCCTGAAGAGATTGAAAGGGATATTGCAAAAAATGAGTTAAAGAAGCTTTT
This sequence comes from Tribolium madens, assembly GCF_015345945.1. NCBI lineage: Eukaryota > Metazoa > Arthropoda > Insecta > Coleoptera > Tenebrionidae > Tribolium > Tribolium madens. Next base: position 10,516,512 of record NW_025401069.1, read on the forward strand.
TACTTTTGATCAGTTGAGATATGTTATGAGGAAAGGGGAAGCTTTTAGCGAACTTGAAGAAAAAGATCCAGAATTTCCACCAACTTTTAAATTTGAAGTGGGAACCAACAAATACGACTACAAGTAAGTCAGATCATGCCATACAAAAGAATGTTGCTCAAATCTCGTTATTATTTTGGCGTTGTTTTAATCGACTGTTATCTGTAACTTTCCTAGATATTCATTTGGGGTTGTCAATGTTGTATGTCTCTGGGTATAGTATAGTGATACTCCAAATAACATACTATTTTATCCATAAACTAATAACGCTTATAAACAAACATTAACTCGTACATGACTAGTGCAGTTAGTAGTGCAAAATGTCGGATACTGATGATCTACAATGTACCTCTCCAGAAATTGCTGAAGCAGCGAAAGAGACAAGAAAGAAACAAACATTAGTAAATTAAAATCATAAAAGTGGGCACTTTTGTGACGTTTGCGTATAAAGTAAATTATGGTGTAGCTAGCTTCGGTTAGTTTTGGTAAAAATGGACATAGTCTCTTATATCTCCCAGGTACAGTACTTTTATTTTACACAAGAAAATGTAGTAAAAAGTTTCCAAAGTTGTCCTAATACACAAGTAAGTGACAATTAATTTAATTCTGAATTAAATATTTGCTATATTCATTACTATGTAAAAATTTTCAACAGTAATATCACAAAAAAAATGAGAATAAATTGGAAAATAATTTTCCAAGTTTAATTGGACGAGGTAATGAAAGAAAATAATTATAACATAATGTTAACTGTTAACTACACAWTTAGAAGTACATAAATTAAAATATGTAGAATGATGACATCAACATTGTCTGTCCACTCTGTAAAATCWTAATCAGGATAAACGWAACTATTTTCGCTTTTTTAAATTGTAGCTCGTTTACATGAAAATAATTACCTTAAAACTAATAAACGAGTAGTCAAAATTGTAAAATTTATATTAGGGAGTGAGTGGAAAGATAAAGGTAAGTTTTCTTTATGTATCTAATTTCTGAGTATAATAGCAATTATTTCATCTGTTGAAAATTTTGTATAGAATTTTATTTAATAATCCTGTTATCACTGTTTGACGATATCAAATATTAAAGCAGGACGGATATAGGTATTTAGGTTGTAAATGTGCGAAGTTAATTGTAAAATAAATAAAGGTATAGCCAGGATTTTAAGGTATTTTTGCGCTGTTTTTGGTTTGTTTAGTAAATTATGTATACTTACTATCTTATAAACCTTACAAATAAAGGCTGTATCAATTTAAGAAATACCTACATACAGTGCGATCAAAAAAAAATTTCTATCAACTAGGACGTATGTCGCATGGCAGTTAGTATGTTACCTAGATGTCAAAAAATTATTTTATAAAAATAAAAATATTGATCTAAGCAAACATAAACGTCTCAAAACATAAAATGAAATGTTGGTGTTTATTCATAATTTACATGAAAATTATTTTGGCATTTCTCATTTTTTGTCATTAGGACATTTTATCTTTCAAGACATTTCTACGCTTGCTTGACAGAAGGACTTTTTGATTTTGATGTATAAAAACTGGCTAATATGAACATCGACGAGTTGAATTTGGATTTATGTAAAAAATAAATATTTTGAAAACATTTCTAGATGATGGACACACCTTTGCACCGATATCTTTTTATTATGGTAATTCCATTTTACGCAATACCAGGCAAGCGCCGAGTGAAGAAACATTTAATCGCCTTAAACCTATTTTTAGATTTATTTATCTTAGCTAGACATTTAATTGAAAAAAAAAAAATTTTTAACAACGCGTTGTATGGTTTGCGGAATAAATATTGTTTTTATAGTTTAAAAATAGAATAGAATAAAAATTGTATCATCTACATACAGGATGATTTTGAAATATACGGACGACACTATTTTACACCCATACATTTTGAAGGTACAATAAACTATGAAAAATATGCGTTTCTTAAAATATGCTATCATAAGGGAGAAAATCGTTATGAAAATTACTCTCAAAAGGTGATTACGCAACTGACTCCAAAAGGATTTTTTTTTTAAATCTGGCTAAAACCAACTTACTTTCAAAGTTATAGAACACAACGGTCATACTTTTATATATTTATAACTTGATTCTATTTCTCTAGAATATTCTGGATTGTCTTCTTTTTCACTCCAAAAGGAAAATTTTATTTTTTTAAATCTGGCTAAAACTGAATTACTTTCAAAGTCATAGGACACAACGATCATAAATTTATATGTTTATTACTTGATTCTATTTTTATAGAATCTTCTTCTTTTCCTCGTAAACCTCCACTATAATCTTCAGTTTTGCTTTACAAGTCGACTTTGAATAATTTTCTTCTTAGGCGTCGACCAGCATGGTGCGATCGAATTCTGTACAGCGTAAACCCTCACAACTACGAAAACGTTACCCTCAAAGTCGACCAATTGTCCTACAAACATCATCCTTCATATCAACTCAGCGACCACAAACCGGTCACAGCCGAGTTCAATATTAAGGTGTGTATTTTCATGAAAAAAGTCAGCAACATAGTCATTAACGCTTTCGCGGGAGTGTTGGTTCAGCTTTGCYTCATTTCATTCTTCATCAGTATATAAAGTGGCCATGTTGTTACTTATCAGATCCCAGCTAAACATTTGAAGCTTTCAACGCGTGTCTCCGTTGACCAGGTCTTTTCAGATTATTCTGAACGAATTGTTGAGTTCGATAAGATTGTCAGTTGGAATCAAGATGAGGAGAACAAGGCGAAATATAAGATCACCAAGGATATTCCGGCTACTAAGGACGACTGGATTGGATTATTTAAAGTAATTTCTTGTAATTATAACTTAAAATAATAATTGTGCTGGTTTTAGGATAATTTCAGTGGTCTGGACGATTACGTGACTTATGAGTATGTGAGTAAATGCGCCTCGCCGACGCCTGAGAAGAAGAGTCCAACTGGAAGTTCATCTAAGAATGAACAGAAATACGAAATTACGTTTTCGGAATTACCGAATCGATGTAGAGGCAATTATTGCTTGGTTTATTTCAGCCAGTCTGAAGATAAAGTCATTAGTGTGTTGGGAATCAGCAATAGTTTCCCTATCGTCAAGAATGATAGCGACTAGAAAATGGCCTTTTTAATTGTTATTTAGTTTTATTTTCCTACTTTGAAATTTTATTTTTGTTAAGTAATTGTGCCTTGTACAACTTTCCATTTTTGTTATGAAAGGGAGTATCCTGTTGTTTTTATTGTAACGCTGTGAACAAGTTTTTATATTTTTATGCCAGAGGTAGTCGAAAAAACACTTTTTCAACCTCCACAATTCAAGATACCTTACCTACAATAGTATTTGTCAAAACTGAGCCTTTATTATGTGATACGTATTTAGGCGACCATTGTTTTACTGAATTACGTTTTATATGAAATACAAAACTATAAAATAAAACGAAAGTTGCGTTTTATAGTATTTGGCTATTGAGTTATTATACAGGGTCGCAAAAAAGTACATACTTTAAATTTCCACTCTGATTTCTTTCTAGTAGATTAATTTGATTTTGAAGAGCATTTTTTATTCAGACATGCAACACATTTGAATTAAATTGAAAAGAAATTTAAAAAGTAGTGTTTTTTTTATAAATGATGTTCAAGATGCCTCTCCTGTATATTTTTTATGGAATTTTAAACTCTCTGTTTGTGAAATGTGATTTAATATCTGTGGTGTACTAATTAGAAGCTAGGAATGTAGCAAAATATTCAACTTTTAAATTAGGACTAACACCAATTAGAAGAAATGATGAAACTTAAACATGACATGATATTTTATTTAGGCAATGTTCTCATCTATCGCTTATTAAGATAATTACTCTACAACAATGTAATCACCTTACTATAAATTCGGAGTTCTACTTAAGTATTTAAGTCACAAAAATGGTAACTCACTCTCTAAAGTATAATTCTGTGGCCAGGAGGTCCAGCATTTAAATATTTTTAAATTAAATTGTGTATATTTTCTGTGATAGTTTTTATTTTCGCAGATCGTTTGCTGAAGCAGCTGTATTAAACATTAAAGTCTGAATTAGATGCTTATTGTACAGTGATAGATGTTTATGCAAAATTGTTGTATACTTCAAATACATTTAAAGGCTTTTGAGGGAAAAATAAACTATATTCTCCTAAACCCGTTTTTTATTATTCTTCGTGGGGGTCGACACAAAACGCCTAAAAATCATGAAACGAAGGATTCGGGAGAAAATGAAGACTAAAAAAGACATTTATTTTTATTAAATAATTAAGAAGTAACAAAAAACTAAAATTAAAATTTCTATAGAATTAGGATATGGACATAAAACGAATTCTAAATAATAATGGAAAATTCTACATAGTTATTGACCAATCTTCGTGTGTGATTGCTAGATTGGATAATAACTAATAAATAAAATACAGGGTGTTTGCCGATAACTAGCAAATATGCATTCTAACCACTGAATTTGTTATAAGGCAATATCAAGACCAAACAAATTCACTATCCAACAATTTTTTTGCATTTTAAATGTAAATAAAACGTATTTTCGGCAAAAGTTGGAAATAGAAAAGTTGTTTCTTGACGAATTCTAGAATATTTGCTAGTTATCACCCTGTATAAAATGTTTGCAATGAAAATATGATTAAATAAATAAATAACATCACAGCAGGAAGACGCATATTAGTTTTGTACAGTTTTAAGCATTTGGCATTTTSAAAATTACATTGTCGATAGCACAAAAACCAGTCCTAACAACGAAGCACTCAGTTTATCTTTCCCATCATAAATTCTTCCTCTTTTGGAATATTTTGATGCTTCCGTCGTCTTCTTTTTGCGATACTTTTTCGAATCTCTTTTCTTGTTTGCTCATTCAGAACGAAAAGTAATAAAATAAAAATTCCTTGAGTTGCCTCAAGTATATCAACTACTAATAACACACTATCATGGCCATAACTTAAAAAAATCACTAGATCAAAAATCCTTAACGATGATGTTATAACAAGAACCAATAAATGTTTTCGCCACCTACAAAATTCGAGAAATTTACTAAATCACAAAACTAGAGACAGATAACGCGATATAAGTGTCGTGCAAGTTAGTAAATATGTAGAGATAAGATGATTAGGCGAGTTAACTCGATGATTTGTCATGAAAATTTAGAAAATTATACTGAATCCAGCCCAATGATACAACTATAGTTACCCTGTCGTTTAATTTTTGGCGCTAGTGATAACACGATAACAAGTAATATTTACCCTATTCGTGACTATTTTGGTTTAAAGAATTCATTTCTACATCTGAATGTATTCTTTGTCGTCGTGTGTCCAAATAAGCAGTACCGTAATGATGCATAGTAAAAACAGCGACAATTAGAACACCTTGTGATGCTTCAAAGATGACTGCAGCTTTAAGAATGCCGCTAGACTCATCTAAGAAACTCATTAAAACATTCGAGATCCAAGAAATAGTCATTATCACTGCAGTAAGAAAACATTGCCTAAACCTGCAACAGATTAGGCGTGCAGGAAAGACAAGTCTTATCAGATGAATAAAGAGCGAAAGAAGCACCATGCGAATGTATATACAGCGATAATAAGTGGGCCCAAAGCGTGTTAGTGTCAAAAATTGTAATTTCTACTTACATGAACTTAAACTTCCTTCCCTCTTCCATCCAAAAATAGTCGTTTAATTTTGTACGATCGTGCTTTACGATTTCGTGTTTTGCTACAGCAAGAGAAATGCCACTTACGATCATTGAAACAATTATAGGAAAATAAAAAAGTATAACTCGTTGGTCTTCAGCTGAAAAATTGTTTCAAAACAAGAAATCAACAATCTTTTGTTACCTTCAAAGTAGCAAGTATTAGTTTGATATTGAGGCTTGAAAAACGAATTTGGCACATCTGGTGTGAGATTTCGAATTAATGAAATGATCAAGAAAATCACAGGAGTCACAATGCCAATAACTAGTGACCAAACTTTCCGTTTTCTTGGTTCGACATCATTGTTAATGTACTTAATAATAATGCAAATGTCAACACATAAAATTGCTAACATGACAAAAGACGCAATCATGAATAACTGGAAAATAAAACCTGCAACAATGTTAAAGAAAAAATTTTATAACGTTTTTTATACCTACCCAAAACTGAACATCCACTGTCTTCCACATGTCCCAATTGGACTATAGTCAAAGAAAGAAAAACTGCAGTCATATCAAAGACATAAGCAGTAAACAATATCCTGTGGACGTCTTCAATGTGTGACAAAAAGAAATAAATGATGAAAGTGGCAGCAAGGCAAAGCGTCGAGATAATTGTGACTGGAAAACCAAATTAAGTTTTTCGTTTTGCAAAAAGAACTTAGTTACAAGTAATATAAGTGTAACACATTGCTTTCTGTATTTGGGCTTCCGGGGCACAAACAAAAACTTTCATTTGTATCAAATCATTCTCTTCTACGTTTTCTAAACAAAAGTTCTCTTGTGACCAAATCCCTTTCCCTGCAGCTCCTTTAAGAAGTAGAGAGCCATTGACCAGTAGAGCGAATTCTTCATTTGATTGATCTAAAGGAAATCTATAATAGGGTAGTAAACCCTCCCATTTCATCTAAATGAATCACTTACTTTCCAGCACGACACTCCATTGTGGAAGCGTATATTTTAAACTCAACCAGACTCAAATCCAGAGATTCATTTTTAAAATGTGTTTCGTTGTGTTCGTAGATGTTAAAATTAGGTCGAAACTGAAACTGACCCTTATCTTCACATCCGTTACTGGTCATGATGGTAGAAGAGGGGCAGCATTTTGGTACAATTAACAACATATTTTCTTCAAGTGATGTTTTTGTTTTTTGYACAACTTCTGGTGCCTCACTGATTCCTTTAATAGGGACGTACCCTAGGCTAATTGCCTCGTCAKTTGACCAAACGGCCAAATAATCTATATTGTCAGTGGTCACACCTTCTGGTAAATGAAGGTTCACATTTTGCCCCTGGTACGGCCCAAGACTTTCCGAAGAGTTTTTCTCGTCTAAAAGAGCAACTCCGTCGGAGGATGGCTCGCTACCGTTGCCAARCCAAAACCGCACATTTTTATGATCCCCCTTGTAGCGYAAATTCGGAATAAAAAGAGTCTTTTTGTTGACTAATAATACCYGACCGGAAGTAACTTCATTGTCGAAGTTGAACGTTTGAGGCGATGATGGTATATTCTGCAAAAAATTGGTCACCAAAATTGTACTAAACTGGCCGCCAAAATTTACCAACTAAAATTTTGCGATTTTTTACATTGCAATTTTTGTACGGCTTAAAGAACGAACTTTGCAGAACATTGTAATTTAATTCAAAAACATTTCTAGTTTTGTCTTGTAAATGTTATAATTAAAAGGCGAGAGCACTGATTTTTTACTTTTTTTATACTGAGCTTTAGTGTGCACCAGAGCCAAATTAAGTTTTTACTTATCTCAGATTATTGTCCCTTCTTTTCTGAATCAGGATCAATTTGTTTTTTTTTTTTTTTCTTCTGGTGCCCTAGAGATACAAAGCATTGAAAAAGACGTTGCTTTTCTAATGTTGTTCAGAAAGTAGGCTGCATACGAGTAGAAAGGTAGTTAAACCGAAAATTATTGCTTATGTCACTAAAAGAGCACGATTACGTTTTTGAAACAAAAAATATGAAAAACTTGGAACTTCAAAGAATTACAACAAATAAAATGCGCCTATTTTGACGTTTTGACGTTTTTTACTTAATACGAACATTCATTGAAATCGGAAATGTAAGTAATGCTTTTTTAAAATGTCTCAAGAGTTAAAATTATGGAAAATGTGGTGCATAATTCAGAAAAGAATGGGCAATAATCTGAAATCAGTAAAAACTTAAGTATGCCTCTGTTGCACACCACAGCTCAATATAAAAATAAGTTAAAAAACAGTGCCTTCGTCTTTTGAGTATCATAAGATAAGACAAAACTAAAAATGTTATTGAATTAAATTACGTCAATGATTACAGTTTTTTCTTTAAGCCAAATAAAAATTCGTCGAAATTCGACAAAGAATAACAAAAATATTGCAATGTGAAAAATCGCAAAATTTTAATTGTCCGGTTAATTTTGGCGGCCAGTGTAAATTATGGGTTTTGAGTACTTTTGTTAGAAATACAAAGCCTAATTTCTTCTGGGTCGTGGGAGAGAAAACTGCCAACCAATCGATGTCAAGTACTGTTAAGTTACCAGGAAGAGTCAAGTCAATATCTTCGTTCTCTAACGGGGGAAGATTGGCAGAATTTTCAGAGAAAGGTACCACAGTTCCAATTTCAGAAACGACGCCTTTGCCGACTAAGAAATGGGCGTCAGGAACTTTTCCGTCAAAAGAAAAATTGGTTATGTGAAGGGTGTTGTTTCCGGTTATCACGATTTTTCCGGAAGTGACATCAAATAACTGATTAGAAAAACCATCAATTGATGTCGAAATATTCTGGAAAAAATTTCATCAATTATCAGATAAAATTTATGTGATTAAAAGAACAAACATTTGTCGCAGATAAATAAAACTACAGTTGCAAGATATTCCTCGCAGTATAATATTCTACAGTTGCCAGATATTCCTCGCAGTATAATATTTATTTATTTTAGACTTTTATTTTAGAAACTTTTGAATCGAAACGATGTTACACATTTTTCAGAAGATTCTTTTTATTTATTATGAAATGAAATTGACTAATATAGGAACACTTTATAATTAAAAAAAATTAAACGTAGGTATACAAGTATGTCTCCGGATTGGGTTTACAAGAGGAAAAAAAAATTTATCTTTGATTTTACGGCAAAACTTCAAAGGAAAAACATTTTTTGTTTTACCTGAAACAAGCAAATCTGTACTTAAAACTTCATTATTTTAACTCAGTAGAAAGAAAAGTTAATTTTTCTCTTGATTTTTGACTTAAAATATGCATTTTTTAATTGACTTATTTTAATCAAAAAACATTAGACATGCATAGAAAACTTACAATTTCGTTGATATACCTCTTAATAACAAATATGCATTTTGCATATACTCGTAATCCGAGCCTTACTGATAACAGTGATAACACAACATATTTGCATATTTATATTTGATTGCATTTCTGTGTATTTTCTCTGCCCACTTTCTACACCTGCATGTTTACGTTTCTATTAACATTTCTATCTAGGTAATACCTAATAATTAAGAACTAATTTTTATTAAGATAAGTCTAAATATACAGTATGTCCCCGGATTGAGTTTACAAGAGGAAAATTTTTTTTATCTTTGATTTTACTCCAAAACTGCAAAGGAAAAATGTTTTTGCTTTACTTGAAACCAGCAAATCTGTAATTAAAACTTCATTATTGTAACTCAGTAAAAAGAAAAGTTCATTTTTCTCTTGATTTTTGACTTAGAATAATTTTTGTCTGCTTTATAAGTCCTATCCCATTGGCGGTTTCATTATTTTGACAATGATGTCACTTTGACAAATGAGTTTTCACAAGTTAAATAACGAAAAACATAATTTTAACAAATAGCAACTCAAAGAAACAGCTTTAAGATAACAACCAAAGTCATTTTTTTAACAAGAACTATCATTATTTAATTAATAAATTAATTATCAAAGTTGTCAAATAAATAAAACCGCAAATGTGATAGGTCTTAAAAAGCACTAAAAAATTATTCTAAGTCAAAAACCAAGAGAAAAATTAACTTTTTTTTCACTGAATTGAAGCAAAAAATGTTTATCCTTTGCAGTTTTGGCGTAAAATCAAAGATATTTTTTTTTCCTCTTGTAAACTCAATCCGGGGACATACTGTATATTATAATTTTTTTAGCAAATTAATAATTGGTACAATATTAATATTAATCGCTCAAATGCCCAGCTTCTAGACGCTTAATAACAGGTATGAAAATAAATGAAATATTTTTGATTAGGTAAACTCGAGGTAAACACAAATATGTTTCAAGTTTAATTATTCCTTAACATGTGTAGATTACACAATACATTATCCAAGGCCAAGTAATATGCATAATATTTTTCTCTAAATAGCTAGCATGCAATGTTTTTAGTTTTAATGATTATCAGAAATAAACACAGGAACTCTAAGAAAGTTATTTACAATAAGTATTAAAGAAAACTGATGCTAAGATTACTTGTGAATCACGTCTTATGTTTAAGTCAATAATTTAAGAACACTGTTTATTGGTGTAAATTAGAATGAACAATACGGTAGTTAACATTTTGACTATTGACCTAAATTGCTATGATTTGCATCACGACCTGAGACAATCTAAAAGTAGCTATGAGCAATTTAAATATTTGAATTGAATGATAAGAATATTCACTTCAATGGCCGGGACAAAATGTGGAAGGTGATAATATTGCCATTTATGATTTATTAAGTTATTAAATTTATTACACCTGAGATAATGACTAAACCCTAAAACATCAAATAAGAAAAAGGAAGCTATAATTTAAGTAAAAATTTGGATAAAATAAGATGGTTACTTTTATTAAAAAAAATAGAATTTAGATATTGGCTACTACATGAGTAGAAACTAACAAGATTAGTGTTACATACACATTTGTTATTTATTTTTATTTTTTCTACTTATTGTTTTTATTTCTTTATTTATTTTTTTATTATTTAGTACATATTTTCGCAGAAAGTTATTTTGGATTCATTAAATAGTACGTATATGGTCATGGGCGCCCGCAGAACTTATGGCCAGGGGGGGCAAAAAAAAACAGTCGAAATTAATAATAACAGTTTCATTTGTCGATTTTCATATCACTCAGTTCGTGATAAAAATGTAAATATTAGTTACTTATTTCGTTCATGAAAATTTAAGTTGGAACGTGTTTGTAAAAAATCAAAAAATCCTTTTTTTATATCAAATATAGCAACCACTATCGTGCCAGGGGGGGAACGGCCCCCACTGCCCCCCTCCCTGTGGGCGCCCATGTATATGGTATAGATGAGTCATTAATTTATTGAAATCTGATTTAAAATTATCAAGAGGTCGTCGCAGGTTTTTAGTTAACCACTGTGTAGTACCAGATATTCAATTAAATTTTTGATTAATTTCTATAAGATTAAAATAAGTTGGTAAAACTGACACTGACTTTTGCTCAAGCAAATGATTTATACCAGGAACCAAACGTTTTTTGCTTAAACTACTTATTTTTTGGAAAAACTAATTGATAAATGATAAAGTACTATAAAAATGTGATGTTTTATCATTTACCAAGAATAAAATTATTCAAAATTTTCTTTTGTTTTTAAGATCTACAAAAAAAAATATTTTTTTAAATGGCAACCCACTATTAAATAATTTTTCCCATGAAGGTTATGATCTAAGGATTACAACTATCTACTTTGTTTTTTTTATTTTTTTACATAAATTGCAATTTTGACAAAAAAATTATATAACTCAAAAACAAAACAAAATTTCGTTCTCAAAAAACGATTACATTTTTTATATTACTTTAATTTATATTAATTATTATTTTCTGGAGACAAATGATTAAAAAAATCCGCTTGGCTCCATACTTTATATTCACCGTGTATATCTAATAGTATATTATAATACTAGTTAAACACACTCCGCTGACGCGTCGTTCTCTTAAACCCGTCTTGCGTGTTTTAAAGGCGCTTATAAACGAGTGTAATACGCTATTTTTTATTATACCTGCCCATTTACGATCTTTTATGAGCATTGAAAAAATGTGAATTTACACAATAAAATTATCAAAGGTTGTTTGTGAATCGTTTTCGTAGAGACGGTTACTAATTTACGTTGTTAAGCACATTTTTTCACGTTGTAATTGGTCAGACATTTCACTATTTCTTGTTACCTAGACAACTTTAAAATTCAGCGTGCTATAAAGGCCAAATTACGCCCGCTGCAGCGTGTTTTAATTTAGGATTATGATGCAGATATAATAAAAAACATATTATCTATTTATTGTATTTGATTAGTTATTTCTCAGGAATTTAAAAAATGTTTGATAAAATTATTTATTTCATAATAGTAATAATTCACTAAGAATACTTTACTAATTTAATTTACATAATTTACTACTGCTGGCTGTTTAAAATAAAATCAGTTTAAGTTCGTATCATAATAGGTATCTCACAACAAGATTTACTTAAAAAAATGTTGAGGCTAAAAGCAAAAGCATTTTTATTACTTTCCCTTGTCAGATAGTTTTTGAGTTTTGAACTTGTTTTATWTAWWWAWWAAWTWKKWRRWWCWWMCATGKYTSAMRRWWRTWWWWAWKYYAKMSKKRCKKRAATWCTWSRKMRCTTKRTSKWRWWMTMYTGAWMKARRYKMGAYMKKWKCWYKTSKTMKWTWWRWTRYWRGAKMKWRKTRKTTKWRAAKAAWKWWKWAWAATTATTATTATTTGATGTATTAAAAACAGTCATAAATTCCAACAATCCATCAAAGTACACAAACAGGTTTTACAAATGTAGTTCATTATTGAGCACTTTTATCAACCTGTTATCTTCAAATACCTCACTCCCCCTTCAAACACCAATCCTGTAGTCTCACTATATATAGTATTCACCCATTAAATCATTATTATTTAATCCCACCTTGACTTTCGAAATTACGTACCGGTTCCGTTAAAGTAACCTCGCTAGATCCTTGTGCAATAACATGAACCCACAAAAGTAGAATTATTCTATACATAATTATATGTCCGAAATAAAACACTTTGATTTATGTATTAAACTAACATTTCACTTGCACATATTAAAATCACTACATCATTGACTTCTGAAGACGAATTTAGAAAAATGCACGGTACATATTATTTACTAGTTGTTACAACAACACGGACGAAAATGAAGAAAGCCGAAAAACTCGAACGTAACGTGGCGACGCGATGTAGCGAAATAATAGTCAAGTGCGGCGCCCAGCATTAAAGATAAGATTACGCATCAGATAATAGTCGATTTTAAATCAACTTCTCTTCTGAAGCTGAGCGGCACCCAGGGTAGTACTTTCGGTACCACCACTTATACAGTGATTGAGATCCTTTTTAATGAAGCGGCTTAACTGCAACTGTGTGGGAAGACTTTGAGAATGAATAGAAGTTCGTGTGCCGCTCGACAATCCATTGCAAAGAGGGTGTGTGGTGACTGTTGTGAGTAAAAACAAAAATTACTCTAAATCGAGCTTATTATAAGAGTTTATTAGTTTATAAATACAAACACAATTACATAATTCTGACTCTCTTTACAATTGCGTTTCTGTCAATGGTGGTACTTTCGGTTATCACTCTTGAGCAATTCTTCAGCATCACAAAACCGACTATATTACAATACATATTTTTATCTAATAATAATACAGTGCGACCAAAAAGTCTTTCTATCAAGTAGGCGTCCTAGTTGATGACGTATGTTGCATGGAGTTCGTATGTTATCTAGATGTCAAAAAATTATTTTATAAATTAAAACATTAAAACATTAATCTAATTAAATTGAATTATTCTATGAAACGTCTCAGAACAAACTAAAATGAGATCTTGTTGGTGTTTATTCAAAAAAATCGTTCACCACGGTTTCCTGTCATAATTTACATAAAAAATATTTTGACATTTTTCATTTGGCAATGTGACATTTTATCTTCCACAGACATACGTTTTAAATTTCTACGCTTGCTTGATAGACAGACTTTTTGATCGCACTGTATAAAATTATTTAATTAAATTGAAAATTGCAAGGGTAAAAAGTACCCTAACTATTTTGGCTGAAGTTTTTTGCCATCTTCGGTAATACAATTCTAAATTCCATAGTTTCTTACAAAAAAACGTTTCTTGCGTTATTTCGATTAAACTTATTACCGAACACATTAATAACGCAAGCTTTACACAAGTTGTATCGTATGTATCGTCCACCAATGAGTTTTAATTATCTGTCATGTTGACAAGTGGTATATTATTATAATAGTATATTATTCAACGAGCATATAATGATGGCTATTATTCATAAAGGTGAAGTTTAAAAAACGAGTCGTAGTTCGTAGACGAGTTTTCTAATCACCTGAGTGAATAATAGCCATTATATACGACGTTTTCTCTACAATCTTTTTAAATAATACACTATCTATTTACAAAATATATGTTTGTTATAATGACATATCTTCACATACATATTAATAAAATTTTAATTATTATTATACTTTGAAGTAGACAAATTTAATTTAATTTAATTTAATATACAACAGTGGCGCAGCGAGGAGGGAGTTCGAATTTTGTATACAATTATTTTCGATGTTGTCATAACTTCAGAAGATTCACAAATTTTTATTTTTTTTATTTTGTATATTGCACCTTAAACATCAGCAATTCTCTCAATAACTATTTAACGTAAAACTATCATCTTTTTACTATATGCTAAAAAAATTTAATTTGCTTTCCAACGGTACCAAACAAAAAAAAAAAGATTTGCGTCAATACTTTCAAAGTTACTAACAATAAACCGCTCCGGGTATCGAAAATCGTCCAAAATTTTGACAAAATTCGAAAAAACTAAAAAATTGCAAATTAAACCATTTGCACTCTTGTTGGTTTAAGAGACTTAGAAAAGTACATAAACGTTGTAAAAATGCAAGAAATATATTTTTTTAATTTTTTGTAAGTCTGTATGAATATATTGAATTAAAACATTAGGACTGTAGGGTGTCGTGGTGGCTCAGCGGCATAAGGTCCCGCTTTCCAGCAGGTTCGATCCCCGGTCAAGTTAACAATTTTTCACAAATAAAAAAAAATTCAAATACAATTCAAATAAATAAGAGCGCGAACTTTAAAACATGAGCACATGTTCTAAAAAGAATAATAAGAAAGAAAGTATAAGAGGCAAAGCGCATAATCCTTAAGCTTAAATAAGCACTTAAAGATGGCGGACGTATAAGAGCGCGAACTTTAAAACATGTATCTACAAAAGTGTTAATATAGTAGTGTAATAAGTTAATAGTGTATAAGTAAACAAAAGGTAAGTTAAAATAAATTAAAAAAAGGTAAGTTTTTATAATATTTTTTTTATTAATTAAGTATTAATATTACTAATGATTTAAATAAATGTTAAAGATAAGAGCACCAACTTTCATGGATAGCTTTGACGCCAAATTTAAAAAAAACACCCGCTATTTAAAAAACAGTTTATTCCGTGTCCGCCAGTGTACCACATCGTCTTTTTTGAAGTGACGTTTAAATGCCCGAAACTTTTTACATATGTAAGTCCCCCTACACTCTATCTCTGGCTGCGCCACTGAGATACAATAATGTAATAATAATATAATAATAGGAGTACCATAATGTTTTTGTTAAAATTGGATTTTATTATAGGCAACCAGGAATACACAACAAGTGTATTGTTACAATCCTAAAAAAATTAAAACTACAAGCAGCAAACAAAATTGCTTTAGATTCGATTTTTAGAAAGCAATGTAAAGTTTAAWTCAATAATAAACCACTAATTTTAATTAGATTGTCAMTTGCATTGTATTGCCAAACGTTAAAATAATCTCAAATTAAAATGTGATTGCACTTAAATGTTTTGTAAACASTGTAAACAGCGGCCSTTGGTGTTTTTAATTGAAGGACATACTATTACAYTATTTTAAAAAATATATTTTGCMTAATGAGAGWTACAAGGAAAATGWAGATATCAAAACAAAATTTCACCGGCGCCGTGGCTTAGTTGGTTAAAGCGCCTGTCTAGTAAACAGGAGATCGAGGGTTCGAATCCCTCCGGGGCCTAAATTGTCAGTCATTGACAATTTCAACTTTTTTTATAACATAACATTTTATGGACTAATATATTCCTTCAATAGTTTATTAATTGTATTATAATAAAATTAATTTTGGATTAAGGTCGGGCTGGTAGGAGATTATGGTTAAAATTATAAATATTAAATTATAAAAATGAAGTTTCCATTAGACGAAAAATTTAAAAAAACTTCATATTATACGTACAATTCAAGAATTTTAATTTTAATCAGTAACTTAGACTTATTATGAGTGCCGCCAGTAAAACTAGGTACTTATTTATGTGTAATTTATTAGTAATGTCTAAAAAATGGATAACAACCAGTAATTAGCACTTATTTATTTTTCAAATCAATAAACAATTTATTTATGGAGGTTTTATAAATCAACTTAGAAATATTTAATCTGAAAATTTCTGGCATAAATTATGTAAGATTTCATCGATCGAGTCCGTAATTGATGCCTGCTAATAACAGCCCATAATAGATGGTCATAATATCCTACTCTACGAATTCGCTCTAAAAATGCAATTACAATTTCACTTCCACTTTTTCCTCTCTCCCAAAGCAATCTACACGCACAAACCCCAAGATAAAAAGTGGAAGGCTTAATCATGCGTATTTTTCCACATGTTTCGCAATATGAGGAAAATCCTCGGGGATAGGCGAGAGTATATGGGAATGCGGTGCACCCCACGGCCGGCTTGGGGCGGCTATTGCAAGTGCATTGTGGGCATCGCGACGCTCACATACGCTACATTCTCATGATGAATAGTAGCTCCCCTAAAATTGGGGTGCCTATTTTAATAAGCAAATACACCAACGGCATTTAATGAACGCACTTAGCCCTACACATACGTAGCGCCACTGCATTCGGGGGGTGACGAAGCCTGTTAGGCTTGTTGCCGTGATACGGTATTCAATTATTCCATAATCGGAACGAAGAAAAATAACTTTGCCATCGGTTATTGCAAGCGATTATCGCGGCTCGTCTTTATTCGACGCGATTAAACTAAGGGTTCCATTAATAACGCCGCTCGTAAAGGGCATAACAAGGCTTTCCAGAAATTCGCTCGGTTATTAAAAGAATTATAATGAACTGGCAGGTTTTTAATTATTAAATGTAGGATTGTCAGGATATTCTTTTATCTTTCACTTTGTGTTTGCTGTTCTGTTTTTAATCTAATTTTAAATATTTTTTTGTGTTTTAGTTATTATTTGTCACCTCTTATACACATCATAGACACGCACACAGGAGATTTTGTTTTTTTTATTTTTTTTAATTACATACAGGGTGTTTCACATAATTTTACGAGACCTGCGCCTGTAAGATGCAATCAATAATACATATTCCGACACGAACTCGATTACAAATTTAAAAAAATTGGATATTTACTAATAAATTTAAATTATTTTTTTTATAGATTTATTTACAAATAAATAAATAGTACTGCTTTAAAAAAAAAATTCGGTACTTGTCAGAATTGTTATTTTGAGTTTGACAAATGGTAACAGGACAATTTTTTTATGTTATATATAATTTCAATGTAAAAAAAATACCAACTAAAACAATGGTGGCACCGACAATTTGTAAAAAGATTGTCTTTCGAAAGCAGAGACTTATTTTCGCTTTTATTTTATGTACATCAAATAGGGTAAGTACGGGAGAGATGGACTTATACATACCAGGTGAATAAAAAGTATGGAACCAAACGTTTTTTGCTTAAACTATTTATTTAAAAAAAAAACTGATTGATGAGTGATAAAGTACTATAAAAATGTGATGATTTAACAAGAATAAAATTTTTCGAAATTTTCTTTTGTTTTTGAGTTCTACAAAAAAATTATTTTTTTTTAAATGGCAACCCACTATAAAATCATTTTTCTCATAAAAGCTATACTCTAAGGATTACAACTATCTGCTTTATATTTAATTAAAAAAAAAAAATTCACATAAATTGCAATTTTGACAAAAAAAATTGCGTAACTCAAAAACAAAACAAAATTTCGTGCTGAAAATAAGATCACATATTTTATATTACTCTAATTTATATTAATTATTATTTTCTGGAGGCAAATGATCAAAAATAAAACCGCTTGGTTCCATACTTTACATTCACCCTGTATAACCCTTTTAAACCTTCATCCCCCATCATAGTCAAATGTAAAAGACCGCTTGAAAAACGCTATTTTTTTTTGTGTATCTTTAATAGAAGGATGCTTACATTTTGCATTAGAAAAAAAGCAGGCCCGTAATTAAAGGGGGGCCAAGTGAGGCTGAGCTCTACTTTGAATATTCTGAGCCCTACTTTAAAACTTTATCTTTTTTAAAAACTTTCTTTAGAATAACCCATAAAATTATAATACATACAAACTGAACTAAATGTAACGCACAAAATTCATATCTTTGTCATTTTTATTTTTTTTTATGTGAACCAACATTTTTTATTACTGTTTTAGATAGTAGGTACACACCGTTATCTTTCTGGTAAG
>NW_025401069.1:10535158-10665011 GCF_015345945.1 Tribolium madens
GTTTTTTCTTATTACATAGCAGAAAAATAAAGATGTGTGCTATTTAAAAAGTGGACAAAAACTCCAGTTGTCATTTAAAAAAATTAAAAATGTCACAACTCAAAAACGAATGACATAAATGTCACTATAATGTGAAAATATAGCATTTAAAAAAATAAAATCGACCTGTTTGTGGATTTAAAAAAAACTGCAAAACTGTTTTAGGGCAATTAAAATTTTTGGGTGCTCTACCTAAAAATTGTTTTTATAGCTACGTGACTGAAAAAAGTGTGTCAAATACAGAGGAACGGACTATAAAAAATTTACAAAAGACCATAAATGCAGCAAATATTAAGACAATAGGGCTGAGTGAAGCTATACATTTTTCAAACCAAAATCAACATTTTTAAAGTCAGTGAATTGAATTCACAAATAATGTACATGAATAGATACAGATTTGTGTCAACAATATCAAAAACGTTATTGTTATAAAAAAAATAATTAAAAACTATATTATAGTGGTCCCTCCCACCAACAGTGTAGACTTTATACATCAAAATATATATTTTTTGTGTTTAACAGAAAACTGACTGAATTTTTTTTACTCCATGCCTGAAAAGTATGTCACTTAGTCATAAAAGAGTCACTTTTGTGACATTTGCGTATAAAAGAATGTGTTTTTTATTTTGTTACCTCTAAATTTCATGCTATGAGAAAAAACATTCGTGGTTTAGACTGGTTTTTCAAAATGTCTCTCCCGGACTTACCCTACTTAAAAGCCGTTTTTTATTATATAGTCATTTTGACCCCAATAGTATTTTTCTGTAAGAAAAGCAAGAAACACTCTTACTGATAAAATTTGTTGTGTCTCGTAAAGCGTTACATTGCAATACAAAGGGGATTTTTCGACAACACGTTTCTTTTATTACGTACATTTCAATCCTGCTGATCGATACTATGTCCATTTACTTTACGACAAAATGGCTAGACTTAATCTTCTTTCGTTCTTTTTTATACCTATTTATTCTTATATTCATGCGTATGAGTATAATTAATTAATTAATATTAACTGTTAGTTTTTCACTTTAACTTAAAATACAAAATCGTAATATGTGACAAATAAAAGAATAAAACCTTTTCGTTTAACGCTTTATCTGCACAATTTTAGTTCTATTAAAAACAATGAAATCTGCAATAAAACATAATAATAAACGTAATGTTTGAAAAACAACAAATGCATATGAAATCGTAAAAAGTCTTGTACAGGGTGAGTTTAATAGTTGTACAGAAATTTTGAGAAGTCACAGTAGAGGACAAAAAATTCGAAAATAATTCAACTTGTTTTATATGAATATTTATCATTTCTGAGATATCTTAAAGCTTTTTATTCGATTTCTAAAGAAATATGATCTCTAAGGTTAGTTCTTAAAAATCTATTGCATTGTCTTAAAAAATGAATTTAAAATTAGCAAAAAGAGCCACAGGAAAAAGTGTTATACGTAAAATATTTCTATCAAATTTTTACCTCAAATGTTTGTATATTAAACAAGACTGAAATGTGCAACATACAAAAAATTCAAGGGAGAAGAAAACATCGGTTTTCAGAAGTGCTGTAAAAAAGTCACAGCAGGAAGAGAGGAAGAAAAATAAATGGTTCAACAAGAACGGAAATGAAACACAATAAGCATCGGATATTGAATGTCCAAACAAATAAAGGTGGTGAGAGGAAGAGAATGAGAATGATAAACGACACGAGTGTCGGGAGTGTCCTCTAAAACCATTGAAAAACAAAACAGAAATTTGCAAAAATTTGCACCAATTTATCTCTACACTTACTGATAACAGTGATAACACACCATATTTACATATTTATATTTGATGGCATTTCTGTGTATTTTCTCTGCCCACTTCCTACACCTGCATGTTTACGTTTTTATTAACATTTCTATCTGAGTAATACCCAATAATTAAGAACTAATTTTTATTAAGATAAGCCCAAATATATACTATTAGTTAGATGAACATGCGGATTAGCATACACACATGATATTACTCTTAATAAACATCCTCCACTAGTCATTAACTGSTTTTATTAGGTACGAAAACATTACATTGTAAGATTTGTAAGTGCCCGCCGGGTGTAATTGACGTATACATAAACGTAACAAAACCTGCAATTGACGCAACTTCAAGAACAACCTCGAGGGTCTTTTGTCGTGTTATTATGGTAAATAAGAGAGCTAAGCGACCACAAACCATCACTACGTTGTAATTTTCTTCTTTAAGAGGCTGAAATGGCGGTTAAAGCGTGACCAGCAAAGTGACAAAGAAATAAATGATGCGAAATGTCATTTCGCCAATCGAAATTTCAGCTGGGAGATTTATGGAAAGATCTAAAATACTACAATGCGAGGGCTATTCACTTTCTGTTAACCTTTTAATAAGAAAAAAAAAACAAAAATTACAACTGGAAAATGCTTTAATTAAATATCTTAGGGCAATTATCAACTTATATTAATTTTAACGACTTAATAACATTAATAAGGTATAATAGCAACCCTTGTACACATACAAATATTTTGCTAAATAGACTTTGTCTGTGTATAATACCTACTCGCAATTTTTGTCTAATTATATTTACGTGACATTTTAACAATATCAGCCTTGAAAAATTTCATAGAAATTGTTTCTAGTATAAATAAGATAATAACTAAATTGCTATGATTGTAGTTAACAATGCAAAATATTTAAAAGTGTACTACTTTATTTAATTTGCTGTTACGATTCCAAAATATAAAAAAGTGTGCTCTTTTATTTACAGGCAAAAACTAGGTTTTTCCACAATTGCAAAACAATTCTTCACTGCTTATTCTTGTAAAATGTAGAACTTCTTTATGCCAATGAGGTTACACAGACAAAACTTTCTTTAATTCAACGTCTAACAGCATCGGAATTTAATAAAAAATTGGATAATACAATGTCAAACAGATGTGCAAGATTACAAAAGCAACACTAATTGAGCTAAATTAGATACTTGAAATTATGAGAAACTATTTTTTTATTCTGCAAATGCCACCGATGCTTTCTTTATTCGTTTTGTTTTGTAGTGTTTTTTAAAGCAGGATTTAGAAGGTTTAGAGGTTTATGTCTTAGTTTATTAAAGGAATTAAGTTATATATTTTAGTTAAAACACAATGTATTTTAAGAGAAAACAAGTTTTTACTAGTCTCTTTAGTCAATTTTATTTTTTAGTATGTAGATAGTTGTAATCCTTTGATTGTATAGCCTTTACAAAAACATAGATTTATGCCATCCGAAAAAAATTAAAAATTTTGCAACTCAAWAATCAATTAATTACTTATTTTATTCTCGAAAAACGTCCACATTTTAAGAGAAAACAAGTTTTTACTAGTTTCTTTAGTCAATTTTATTTTTTAGTATGTAGATAGTTGTAATCCTTTGATTGTATAGCCTTTACAAAAACATAGATTTATGCCATCCGAAAAAAATTAAAAATTTTGCAACTCAAWAATCAATTAATTACTTATTTTATTCTCGAAAAACGTCCACATTTTATAATACTTTATCAGTTATCAATTAGTTTTTTAAAAAAATAAATAGTTTAAGCAAAAAACGTTTAGTTTCATACTTTCTGTTTACCTGATTCACCACTATAATTGTTTAGTTTTAATTTTTTAAAATTTTTTGTTAGGAATATTAAAAGGGAGGTACTTAGTTTCTATTGAAGCGTTTTTGGAAAAATACAACACGATATTTTATTATCGGTATTAAAATTAAATTAAAAATAGTTATTTATTGCAGGTACAAGACGATAAAAAAATTGTTTATCTATGAGTGAAAAGGTTAAGTTTACGAGTGACGATGTCACGAGTATATAAACAATCTTTATCGTCGTGTAGATATAATATTTCGTTTATTTTGTACTCAATGTTAAAGAGTGCTTTTATCAACTAATTTTAGTAGATAAAGTAGTCTTTTATCGTCTAGTGAAATAAAGTAATCTTTATCTACTCCACTTTGACCGGTATATTTATCAGCCAGACACAAGAAATTCTGATAGGGGAGTACAAAATAAAACGAAATATTATACACGACGATGAAGATAGTTTATCTACTCGTAAAAAAAGTCCACTCGTGACTTCGTCACTCGTAAACTTAACCTTTTCACTCGTAGATAAACAATTTCTCTATCGTCTTGTATAATAAATAACTATTTATTTTGTACTTACCAACCAGAATTTCTGTGTCTAACATGTTTTTTTACATTCATTTTTTTTTTTTATAAAAATTGGACATATTGAACACTGCACCATCCATTTTCAGGCTGGTATTAATGGTTCTTCTGCATAGTTCTTTTCTTTATTAGTTGGCATGTACTACTAGGCATGTATTCTTGTGTAAGTTATTAATAAAGAATATAAACAGTAGATAAAAATTACTTTATTTCACTAGACGACAAAAGATTACTTTATCAATTGAAATTAATTGATAAAAGCACTTTTTAACATTGAGTACAAAATAAAAGCCATCTTGTTTACAACTTAATAATAATTGTTGAATCTGTTCACTGATATGAAATGAACGATATTTCACTTATCGTTAAAACATAGAATAGGTAAAAAATAAAGTCTCTGCTTTTAAAAGTGTTTAGGTCAGGAGCATAACACTTATCTAAAGGAAAAAGAAAAAGGTGTTTTTAACAGTACCTATAGTAAAGGAAAAAGATCTTCTCGAGATGTGTTGCCGTTTGTTTTTCTTTATTATTTTAAGAGCTTTCTCTGAAAAATTAAGTCCTCAAGTGTGCGTTTATAAAACTGTTATCTGAGCACATATCTCAAATATCACGGCTGTCGGCCTTTTTAACACCTGATATATAGACAATTTTATAAAATTTATTACATTTAAAGGTGTTCAAAAAGAAACAGACCATACAATGCAGTTCATCGTTCATTTAACAAACTGAATGCGCAATTAGCAATTTTATAATTGAGTCAATAATGCACACGAATCGCTGCAACAATGGTTTTTGTACATAAAACATGGAAAACAATTGCTTTTCATGTTGTTTTACGCAATTAACAAGCAAACAGTACAAATCGGATGAATCAGGAAAGGGGAATCGTCCCAATTAATTTATTGATTTTTTTCATAAAATATTCCATCAGCCAATAAAAATTCAAATTGGAAAATTTCCATTTCATCAAATACAATTTCACAGTGTGTTTACAAAACAACAGCATCATTAATCACCTCTTTGTTGCGTATGTGGCGCCTCATTGCAGCGGTGGTTTTCATCAGCATCATCATCAGGGGAAGGAAATAAACATCTCTTTTAAATAAATTCTTACACAACATTCTCTCATATAAACGACGACATTTACATAACATTTCCAATTTTTACGATTGGAATTCGTGTAAATTAGGGGAGTTGAATCGAGTAGGGATGGGGTAATTAGGGCTAAGCGTCAAAACATGGGGGTGCTCTGAATGGGTGATGTACCGAATCGAATGCATCGTTGCCGGTTGTCCAATTATAAAGTGATCGCGTTTACAGGATCATTTCTGCATCAATAATCAACCAGTTTATCGACGTTAAGTAGCAGACTGGAACGTGCAATTATTTACACTGAAGATAGTTTTACATTCTTGTTGGATTAGTGTTCTGCAAAAGGATAACTCTTTACGTGACCTAACTGCGTAAGGTTTTCAAGCTAATTCTGTCACATCATATGTTTCGAGCTGGAGTTTCATCCAATTTGTATTTAGCTTAGCCGAGCTTCTACCATGATAGCAAAAAATAATTAAAAAATCGATTTTTCTTAATTCCAATGGATACGGTTCTGAAGCTCATCTAAACTGTTACGTTATTGTCAACAAAATTTGAATTTGCATGCAATTTTATTCTACAAACAATCTCTCTTCAAAGGGTTTATTTACAGAAGGAAAATAGTCTAATTTACTAATAAACTGCTCAACAATTGAACTGGATATTTAATATTTGCTATTAACAAACAACAATGGCAATATATATTGACAATACACAATATTTCGAAAGTTCATTTTATGTTCTGTTTTATATTATTTTTATGCTCTTTTTTCTTTAACGATGAGATGGGCATGGGGGTTTCTGGATACAATACCTTATAATAAAAGTCATATCTCAAGACTTTGTCAATCAAATAGAGTAAGAGACCTAATAAGAGCCAGTAGGGGTCCTACACAATACTAGGTTTTTTATAGGAACGGTGAAAATTTTAGAATTCACCTTTCCAGAAATTATACCTTTTTTATTAATTTTTCATTTTAATTGTAGTTTTTTCATTGATTATTTTTTTTTTAGTTTTGACTGTGAATAGGTAGAAATTTATTTATTGCAACTGTCTTCTTTATTTAATACAGGCTGTTCGTTTTTCGAGCTTCACCATGGGGATCTCAGTCATTATAAGAGATACGAAGTCAGTTAAATAAGGGCAAAGTTGTGCATTTTTATGCTGAACAATTATCTGAAAGAAAATTTAATGTGTCATTTTTGGTTTTTGAATTATTGGAAAAAAAACAAAAAATTTGTAATTGGTAATTTTTGTTTTTATTTTTTCAAGCAAAAACTAAAAGACCTAGACGGTTTTAACTAAGACGTTCTTAAAGAATTTTTTACAAGAAATCTAAATCTGTCATCGTTTTTTCCAAAGCGTTCTTGATGTCAGAATTTTGGATTTTCTTATGGAGGCTTTATTTAATTTCTGGAAAATCTTTTTATTTTTGATTACAACAATGTATCACACGATATGATCAAATATTACATGCTGATCAAAATTAAGAATGCTTTGGAAAAACCACCAACAATTTTAAACTAAATTTTTACAGATCAATTGAATTTGGATATGGAAGTCACATTTCCATCAAGCTTACCTACTTAAAAACTAAGGTTTTGAAATGGGAATAACGTGATAAACTATTTAGAATTTATTCTTCGCAAATCAAAACAACACAAAGTTATAAAAAATGTTCGAATGCACCACCTTCCACTTCTAAACATAATTCTACTCGTTTCCTCAAATTCTGAATAACGCTTTTGGCGTTTTTTCCAAAGCACTCTTTGCAGAAACGCTTTTTCTTAATTTTGATCAGCATGTAAAATTTGCTCATATCGTGTAATCAGGAACAAAAAGATTTCAAAAATACAGAAATCTGACGTCTATAAGAAAATCCAAAGTTGAGTGTTGTAACTCCGACATCAAGAATGCCTTGACAGATTTAGACTCCTTGTAAAAAAGTGTCTTAAGAACGTACTAGTTAAACACGTCTAGCTCTTTTAGTTTTTGCTTAAAAAATAAAAACAAAAATTACAAATTTCCGTTTTTTTCCAATAATTTAAAAACTAAAAATGACACATCAAATTTTCTTTCAGATAATTGTTTAGCATAAAAGTGCGCAACTTTGCTCTAATTTAACCGATCTCGTATCTTTTATAATAACTGATAAGATCCCCATGGTGGAGCTCGAAAAACGGACATCRTGTATACACTCAAAAAATTRCGGACACCTCCATGTGAAAGTACGAGTATATGGATCTTATGCCATAGTGTAAAAAAACGATTTAACGCTGGCGTGYCTCCAAAAAGTACAGGGTGTCCCAAGTTTTAAGGCCAGCGRAAAAATAAATATTTCTAATTAATTAAAAAGAATTTTGACAGTGTTAGCGATAGAGGATTAAATACAATTTAATTTGATGTTTTTACAACATTTTTAGCGTAAAAATTAAATTTGGAGAAAAAAAATTCCAATTAACTGGAATATTTTCTACATTGATTTTTTCTGTGGTATTTGTGAAAATAGAATAATGATAAAGTTGATAGGTTTTGAATAATTGACATTTTAATTTTTAATATTGGAAATCTGAAACTTGGAATAATTTATAGGGGGGGGTTTGCGGTAATTGGTGATCAAAGGCAAAGAAAAGACTGTATCTGAATCTATTTACTGCTCAACAATGGAAGTGGATATTAACTATTTGCTATTGAAATGTAAGTATGTTAAAAAAATGGTACCTCATTCATACTGACATCAGTAGATAAAATTTCGAAAGTTCATTT
Source organism: Tribolium madens (assembly GCF_015345945.1). Taxonomy (NCBI): domain Eukaryota; kingdom Metazoa; phylum Arthropoda; class Insecta; order Coleoptera; family Tenebrionidae; genus Tribolium; species Tribolium madens. The sequence goes on from NW_025401069.1 coordinate 10,543,252, forward strand.
TGCGTTTTGTTTTATATTATTTTATGCTCTTTTTTCTTTAACAATAAGATACCTTAAATACCTTAAAAGTCATACATATCTGAAGACAATAATTTGAAAATGAGTCATTCAAATAGAGTAAGAGACCAGAGTACCAGCTACTCTATTAAGTATTTTTCATTTTAGTTGTAGTTTTTTCATATTATATTTTCTTCAGTTTTAAGTTCGAATGAGTAGAAATTTATTTATTGCAACTATTTTTTTTTATTTAATATACATTGAATTAAAAAATTAAGAGTATTTTCTAATAACCACTTAATATTAGTTATTTTGGTTTACTTTACTTTATTTTAGGTCATGCATTTTATATTTTTTATATACTTAAATAACTAAATTATAAATAAAAATGTGTTATTTTAATTAAATTAATGATTTATTAGATGCGGTCAAAAGCAACACAACGTAACGTAATTTCCTTGGGTAATCACTGTGCTAAGATGTTGCTTACAAAAGAAAATTATGTGTTGCATTGTTTGTACAACCTACATAAATCGCTAATAACACATTGATCTTGATTGCGATGTAATTATAAGATCACAATATAATTTTGAGTAGTCTTTTAATTGCAACTGCAGCAACAATACAAAACATTGGCTTTTTGATGATCATCATAATAAATGGGCGCTCTCCGGATTCGGATTTTACGTAAAAACGGTTTTTAAAACAACCTGAAGTAATTTTATCTTGCAAAAGTTAACTACATTTTCCGTTTCGTTGTCAAAGAAGTGACTGCATCTGAATCTATTTACTCAACCTTTTGTTATACAAATTCTTCATTGACATTCCATTGACAACTATTACAACTTCTTAGGGTTAAGGAAGAAAACGTGCCCTCCAAGAGGAATGAAATGAGTATTCATGGAACTTGAACTTGAATATGAAACCGAGGAGTGTCGTCAGACGCGTATTCACGTTAGTCGATCGAAGAGTAGATAAACAACGCAGCGTGAGCGAAGTGTTATTCACCAGGGACGGACTCGCCTCAAATTTGCATCTTATTTTTTCCGAAACGGCTTCCCTGTCGCCATTCTATTCCCACATTTGTGCCTTGAAATGGCGTAAATTTTCCATAGAAGTATTATTTTGGTCTGCTGACGCGCACAAAAAGCTATAAATTTTGCGAGAAGGGTGGTCGGGACACGGTCGTGCGATGCAAAAATTAAACTATCCCCTGTTGGATTACGGTTTACTAATAGGTTTGAGAAATTGATGAAGTGCATTAGTACGTCCCTGTGGGCCACTCCCCTTTCAAAGTACCCTCTCAGCAGTGCACCGATTGTGTGGAACGCACCGATAACGTCCAGAAGCGAACCAGACCCAAACAGCACCATAATTGGATACAAATACTTGTTATTTTCGATCTGATACAGACATTGCCAACTTAACCCATCATACGGTTAATATTGAACTTTTATGCGCGATCGATATGATGGCTGAAGGCCACTCTGCATGGTTGCATATTCAAACACCCAGTATGTAGAAAAAACATTAAAAACGTTTATTTTGTGATTGAGAATGAACATGTGTTTTCTCTGAGTATCTTAGAGAATCTTGGACAGCAATGTAAAAAGTGACAAAAATAAATATTTCATAACATCAGAAACATTACCTACCTATTACAAAAAACTGCTTTTTTATAAAAATAATAAAATTGTAATACTCGTAATGTAATAATCAGAAAACAAAATTCATAATTTTTCCTCTTACCTTGAGAGAAAAAATTAATAATCTGGGTCTTTATTCCCTCACGAATAAAAGCAATGGAATACCTACGGATTTTTAGTCTTAAAATAAATTCTAAGTATATTGAATGAATTGAAACTTTTGAATATTTTTTGATATAGACATACATTACTGCGCGATACTTGCAATTGAAGGATCTATTTTTACTATAATTAATTATTATTGACATAGTATTTGACATTATTTAACAAATTTACCATTTCACATTCTCGGAATTAAAATAGTTTTTGATACATAAATAACTATTATTGATTACTATACACCGTGTCTCAAGTTTTAGGGCCGGCCCAGATTATATGGGTATAAAAATTAAAATAAACCCAATAATATCAGCCGTTGTCGGGGGCGAAGCCCCCGCGAGCCCCATCGGGGGCGCAGCCCCCGTAAGCCCCAATCGGAGGCGCGGCTCCCGTAAGCCCCAGTCGGGGGCACAGCCTCCTCAGTCCCATCGGACCCCAAACATTATTTTACACAGTCTAAAAGACACTTTGCTAAATAAAAATGAAACTCTTAGTCAAATCAAACAGGATTTGTCCACAAGTGAAGTGTATTTTTTTAATTTTTTCAAGTGATGCGAATGAATTTAGTAAAATGCGTGAGGGACGTTTTTTTTTTAAATTTAAGCATTTCTTTAAGAAATTTTTTATTTTTTTTTTGCAAGTCTTCAGTACATCTGACACTTTCTTAGTCCCCAACTGTCTTTTGTAGCACTATGTTTTGAAACGTCTCGAACGACATTTTTTAAAATTTAAGCATTGCTTTAAGAAATTTTTAAATGTTTTTTGCAACTCTAGAAATTTTTTAAACCAATTCATCTGARACTTTTAGTCTCCCCAACTGTCTTTTGTAGCACGATGTTTTGAAACGTCTCGAATGACATTTTTTTAATTTAAGCATTCCTTTAAGAGATTTTTAAATGTTTTTTGCAAGTCTAGAAATTTTTTAATCCAGTACATCTGACACTTTCTTAGTCTCCCCAACTGTCTTTTGTAACCCGATGTTTTGAAACGTCTCGATTGGCATTTTTACAACTAAATTTAAACGTTTCCTTAAGACTTTTTCTTCTTTTGAAAATCAAAAGTCAGTACATTTCACACTTWCTTTTTACTTCAAGCCAAAGTAATCCGAAGTGGCCTAAAGTGACCTGAACCGACCTGAAACTGCTCCAACTGACCCAAACATAATTTTTTTAAATCTAAAAGACACTTTACTAAATAAAAATGAAACTTTTAATCAAATCCGATAGGATTTGACCACATCAGCTAGTTATTGATTACTATACACCGTGTCTCAAGTTTTAGGGCCGGCCCAAAAATAAATATTTCTAATTGATTAAAATATGTATTGCTAATGCAAACGATAGAGGATTATATAAACTTCAATTTAGTGCTTTGATATTGCTCAAAATTTTTGGCGTATGGCAGTGAGATCATAAAAATCAAATTTGGAAAAAAAATTTACTTACTACGAATAATTTCTACATGAAAAAATTTCTTGATTTTTTTCTAGTAATAATTGTAAAAATAAAATAATGCAAAAGTTGATTGGTTTTGAGTAATTAAGATTTTAATATTGAAAATCTGAAAGTTCCCATAATTTATGGTTGGGTTTGTGGTAATTGGTGATCAGGCCAAAATTTGTTGACAAAAGAAAAAGGTCCACAATGACAATTATGAGTTAATAACACATATATCACAAATTTTCTAGATAACTATTCATCGTAGAGCACTGATCTTTTTTGTATATGATAGAAAATTGAATTTTCTTTCCAACGGTACCAAATATAAGAAGTTATCTCTAATAAGTCCGGAGTTATAGGCATTAGACCGCTCCGCGTACCGAAAATCGCCCAAAATTTCGACAAAAATCGAAAAAATTAAAAACTTCAAAATTGTCCATTTGCACTCTTGGATGTTCAAAAGACTTATAATATTATAATAAAGCCAAATACATTGTAAAAATGGGAAAAATAAATTTTTGAAAAATTTTGTGTAAAATATATTGAAGGAAAATTATTTGGCGGCGGTGGTGGCTCAGCGGCATAAGGTCCCGCTTTCCAGCAGGTAGGTCCCGAGTTCGAGGCCCGGTCAAGTCGGCAAATTTTTCTCAAATTCAAATTCAAATATAATTTAAATAAATGTCAAAAGAAGGCGGGCGCATAAGAGCGCGATCTTTAAAAACATGTGCACATGTTCTAATAAGTATAAGAGAGAAAGCGCACAATACTAACAAAAATAAGCACCAATAGATGGCGGGCGTGCGTAGAGCGCGAACTTTAAAACAAGTATCTACAAAAGTGAAAATAGTGTAAAAAGTTAATAGTATATAAGTAAACAAAAGGTAAGTTAAAAGTAATATATATGAAAGGTAAGTTTAGCATAAAAAATTGAGGAATTTTTTTTTTATTAATTATTGTTATTATTATTAATAACTTTTATGACGTACTCGAGTTCTATTGTGAAGCCTCCGCTCCATTGTCAATGCATTAGCAGCACACCATCCCAAACTTGGTCATAAATTACAGAATTCCCAATTTTCAATATTAAAATGTTAATTACTCAAAATCTATCGACTTTTACATTATTCAATTTTCACAATTACTATTAGAAAAAAATCAAGGAATTTGGGGAATCATGGAATATTTATTTTTGGACCGGCCCTAAAACTTGGGACACGGTGTACTATTTGATTAAAAAAAATAGTTACATGAAATATGAAATAGATATTATAGGGCTTTCTTAATTTTTGCTGACCATAGGTAATTTAAAAACATAAAATACGAAGCAATTTTTTTTCTTTATGTAAGTTAGAATTTGGTCCATTTAAAAAAGAAATCCTTATTTTGGATTTTATAAAACCATAAAAATTTCTGAAACTATACAAGGCTTAGAAATGTTCCTTTTACATCACAAGTTAAAACGTAATAAATAAGTATCATAATTTAGCTAAGCTACAGATGTCACTATAAAGCAAAGATTTTACAATATCTAAGTCATTTGTTACGATTTTATCGGTTTCTATCGATAGAGTGAACAATTTAAAACAATAATTATTACCTATGCATTGAATTTATTGCTTTTACGTAATTTGTTCAGTTGTCTAAGTTATACCTAGATACAGTTCTGTACAAGAGATTTCGCAAAATGAGTTCGAATATTTTATCGCAAAACGTTTTAAAACAAGTGAAACAAATTTTAAGTATTTTAAAAAACCTTTACCCGACAGTAATATCTTATACCTACTGTTTCTATGGTGCATTAAGCTCTTCTATAAAATACGTCGTCAATCACATCGTATTTTGTAAGTACAGTGACGGACAGTGTATTTCGTCCGCCCAATTGCCATGGCAGACTAAAAGTATAAATTAGTCTTTAGGTTTTTCTAATCTTGTTTTAAAATTTTGATTAACGTTTATCATGTTAACAGAATGCTACTTTTTACGAATGCTTTGTCTTACATTCCGGTTCAAAATGAATAAATATTTAATTGAATTTAACAACACGTATTTTTAAATCAGTTATCATGACAATAAAGCACAAACTACAGTAAATTTTTGTAAATTTAAGGAAAAGACGAAATTCACTGACCATCACTGTATATAAAATACAGGCGTCAGAACTTGCGCCCCAGAGAAAAACGCCATATAAGGTATGATACCAAGAACATAGAAAAAATTTTAAAATCCAAGTTTTTTGCTATAGGCTATTAAAAGAGGAAACAAAGAAGCTGTATCCTAAATTGTAACTCTGTTTAACGTTATTTGTGGCTTTTATTGGCAAAATTTTTGTCCCTTTACTAAATAAGTGTAAAAAAACATATACAAGATCATCAGAATATCATAATAGACATAAAGAAATGTCAAATGTCAAAAAATAAATGTCAAAATTTTTTGACAGATAGAATTTTTTAAACATTTTTTTCATGTTCCTGGTATCTTACCTTACTTGAAAATTTTCTCTGGGGCGCGAGTTCTGGCGCACCCTGTATATTTATCTCGGCATTTTGTACATTGTCACATTATTTTGACAAATTTCTTTATAACAATTTGTAAATTTAGTAAACTTTCTAAATATTAGTGTTGGAAAAAAATTGAAGTCAACAGTTTAAAAATTATTATATTCAGAAAAGAATATACGTACGAGTATAACAAATCTTTGTAGTAGTTTAGTAAATACAAGACATAACAATTAAAACTGAAATTAAAATGCTCTTTACCTTTTTTGTACGTAGTTGTAATTAAAATTTAAAGTCGCTTTTAAATTGGATGAAATTAATACTCCTCTGCTTTACAAAGTAGCTATTTCAGTTCTATTATTCGAAAGTGAATGGGATATTTTGTAAAGATAACATTTTTTATTAAACAAAAGGATAAATTGCTTTAAACTGCTATTGATGGCTTGATGCTTTGTCATTTTGATAAAAGTTGACAAATGCTTTTTCACGTTTATACAAATGCCTTTAATTACTTTAAAAACTTGCATACACTCAACGTATATATTTTAAGTATTTTAACATTTTCTTGATTATTGTACAGTCTACCCCTGCTAGCTGTTTATCTTATTTCCATATTTGCATCAACAATCGTTCCGTGTTTTTCCCTCAAAGATTTTTATTCCTCCAAGCGTGTCCTTTTTTGTCTGTGCAATATTATCTTTTAATTAACTTTCTACATCTTTTTTCTTTTCTCTTCAAATTTTTTAACAAAATTACAATGCGATCTTCTTTATCACATCATTATACTTTTCCATCAAGTTTAAGCTATTAACAGGATAAAAACGAATAAAAGTGTAAATAAATTTTTCAGGCTTTACTTCCAACTCTAATGGCTGAAAGCCTTCCAAATAAACAAACTCGTGCACGTCTATTTTGCTGAAGCCATTAGGATTAGTTCTAACAAGTTTCAGGATGGCACTAATCACTGATTTATCACATTTGTGAACCAACCCAATTAAGAATATAGTCTGCCACACCCATCCCATGTGCAAAGAACAAAACAAATAATTTCCCATCTCTGCAGTCATAAAACTTTCATCACGGTAAAATATGAATTCGACTAGGGCATGCATAACCCATCTGTTCGACGTAATGGACCAATAAAAAGTTTTTGTGTTTCTGGTTTAAGTTTAATAACTTCGTAGACAGTTGTCTTTAGAAATATCAATAATGATTTCTCGCTCACGACAATAATTTCATTCGGAATGAGTATAGCAAAATATATAATAAATTTAAGAAGCTTTAAAACAGTTATAAAAGTGTACATTTGACGGTCAAGTTAGTTGTTTTGGAGAGGAAAGCATTCATTGGTTGCAAGCACCCAAGTCCCGGCCAACCGGAACAAAGCTCTCGAGGTCCCCAAGCCTCTATTCTTAGCGCCTTTCTATTTACAACACATTATCGAGTTTAGGCATTTATGAACCAAAGCCAAAATTAGATCAATTTTGTCCATGAAGTTGCAAAAGCGGTTTTACAATGATCGAATAAATTTGGTATTGATTAGCGTGAAATGGCTTATAGACTTTTTACGTTTCTATCGGGAAGTGTGATGTAACTGAAGTCTGCAAATTAATTGCCATTTATTACGGTTTATGACAAATGCAAAATGCATGTAACTGGAAAAGCATCAGCTATCACGTAAACTAAAAGTTTAATTAAAATTTTATAGTCGAAGAAATGGTTCATTCAATTACGTTCATCATAAGCTCGCGGAATAATTAGCTATGTAGTTGCAAACTACCATATCATTCTAATCATGAATTATTAATTGGTGGATATTATTAGTACGTTTGCCGTATGGCGTGCATCCCATTCAATAAATTCTCTTTATATGCTCTGGATTGTAATTAACGTAAAATCAAATTGTTAAATGTTGATAAGTTATGCACTTTGAACACGATCTAATATCTAATGACATAGTGGCTGGGTCAAAATCTAAGTATACCAAATTTTGAAATTTAATTTGGAAATCATTGTTTTTAAATTGAGTGGTATAATAAGAAAATAACATTAACACAACTCAAAAGTTATTGGTAAAAAAGTGTTCAAAAATAAGGTATGGCAACGTTGTCTAATGGCATTACACTTGAACAACAGTAACAATTAACAGTTTCCTGAGGAATAAACATATTGTTACCGTCGACAGATAAAATTAATACCCAGTTTTGTCACATCTGCAAACGGTAATTTTTCGTTGGATAAATATTTTTTTTAAGTTGAAATAGTTATTCTACTCAAAGTATAGCTATAGTATAGATGCAAAAACAATTATCTATAATAAATATGTGAAACTTGAAGAAAAATGTAAAAAAAGGTTAACAAAATAAGTTTGTAGCGTCTTTGTCCCGTCCGATTTTGTTAAATATAAGAATCTTTTTTAAGATTTTTTTTATTATCCATAATAAATATGTGAAACTTGAAGAAAAATGTAAAAAAAAGGTTAACAAAATAAGTTTGTAGCGTCTTTGTCTCGTCCGATTTTGTTAAATATAAGAATCTTTTTTAAGATTTTTTTTTATGTTATATGTTTCCCAACAACGTAAATACCACTAAGTTAGTGTGCCACTTTTAGAGCGGTCCTGTATAAAAACCACCATTGTTTTTTGATAGAATGTGCATTTCAAGTCTATTTTTAGATTTACCTAAATAATATTGTTTAACAACCAGGAAGTGTTTTCGATTTGATTAAGTTTGGCTATATTAAATTTCTACTTATTATTAAATAATTTTTCACTACTAGCTGTAAAAGATACCATTATTTAGTTTGTCGAGAGGTTGTGAAGTTGTTTTTCTCTCTTAGTAGTCAATAATCATTTTCATTATAAACCAAGGGCTATAATGTATTAGAGGTGGGTAAATGCCGATGTTGGAGGGTATTGATTAATACAAATATTTCGAGAATATTATTATTGAAAACTATTACCATCACAACTACTAACGGAAGTATTTAGAGATGAAATTAATGCAAAATTTAAAAAATCCCTACTCTATTGCTTCTGTCTATGTCAAAACTGTCAAAGCAACTTAAAATACTATCGGTAGTGCGGAAAATTTTTAACACTTTTTCCCTTTTCTTTGCAGTTTCTTTGTTATTTTAATAAATATAATAAAAATGCCATGTAAGGTAAAATACCAGGAACATGGAAAAAAATGTTAAAAAAATTCTATCTATAAAAATTTCTAAGTTATAAGAGTTTAAATTTTGTACTTTGACTGTATTTATTTCTGTTAGAGAAATAATTTTCCAAGTTTTTTTGCTATAGGCTATTAGAAGAGGAAACAAAGAAGTTGTATCCGAAATTATAACTTTGTTTAATGTTATTTGTGGCTTTTATTGACAAAATTTTTGTACCTTTACTAAATAATTATAAAAAAACATATACAAGATTATCAGTATCATTAAATAGACATAAAAAATGTCAAATGTCAAAAAATAAATGTAAAAATTTTTTGGCAGAATTTTTTAAACATTTTTTTCATGTTCGTAACGTATCTCGCTTGAAATTTTTCTTTGGAGCTCTAGTTCTAACACAGCCTGTATATAAATTCGATTTTTATTTTAAATTAGCTAGAGCTTGTTCTATATCTGGTGGCAAACTGACAGTGACAGGGAAGACACTTGGAATCGTTAAGATAATAAAATACATGGGCGTGCATTTTTTTCTTCAAATTTTCTTATAGCTGTCATTTTGCAAGAGTTTGTAATCGAGTGATCACAAATGAAGATCAATTTTTAAGTAGTGATAATCATTTAGATGTAATCGTTAATGAACTTATCATAACCGACGGTAACAGCAATGCAAGCGATTTTTGGTTTAGTGGTTTTGGGGACGAGGATTGTTAGAACTAGCATTGCTAAAAATTATTTTCATGCCTTAACAAATTAATAATTTGTTCATCATTCTTTATCTTATGTATGAGTACCGATTTATTATAATTTCTCAAAGAGTAATAGTGGTTTTGAAATACATTTTATTACGACGCCTATGGACAATATTTTTTTTAATAGTAAACATATATTTAGTGTCAAAATTCGGTCATTAAAACTTTTAAAAAACTTGAATACCTATGTGTCACAAATAATTTTATAAAATAATTTTCTTGTCTATTACTTTCACTACATTTTGTTCAAATTTTCATTTCTTATTCTGGGATTTCTCGCTTAATAGATAAAAGAAAGGGGACTTGACCGAAAGACTAGTTATTTTCAGTCCACTGATTCTTTTCGTCTTACTTCAGTGTTGACATGGGTGCTTCATTTCGAACTCACACCAAATATATTTGACTATTTGACTGATGTTACATTATAAATATGTTTACGTATCACATTATAGCTATTGAACCGGAACTTTAGTGCTTTATTCATGCAGCATCCGTGACATTCTGAGACTATATCTATCTTACACAAACAGAACAAAAAATGAAAACACGAGATAAAATACAGTTTGTTTCTTAGAACTTTATTCTTTATACCTTTTGCAGTAAAATTCATCCGACCGCTTTTTATATTTTCAGAGTATGTGCAAAACCTGCAGCATTAACTGCCACGCCACGTTCCTGCGATAAACCTCCTTTTTGTATTAAAAAAACAAGCCTAATTGCCTGTAACGCTGTCCAAAATAAATATTTAGGAAGTTTCAGCGTTATTCGACCCGCCTTCCGATGTCGAAAATATTTGCTCAACCACCACGCGGTTAAAACCAAAGAAAATTTGGCACCCATCCAAAAACTCAAACTCATTTAAAGCCATAACTTAAAATTAAACATGTCATAACAGTGAGGATCTGAAGTTTTTTTTCATAACTTCAGAGACCGTTTCTACGAGAATTTTCAGCAAGACGTTTAAATGATTTAGGAAACTAGATATTTTATAAGATGTTTTGGCCATTCAAATTTCATGGTCTAAAAATACCCGGCAGGAGTGTGGCAAGAGTCAACACCCTTGAGGAATCCGTAAATACATTCGTTTTGTCCCTTGTAAACAGATTACAGGATTATGCGTCTGTGAAACGGTCGAAAAAAGGGATCTAGGACGAATGTCGAGCACATCTTTTATTATTACATCAGCGATGACAGAAAATCCACTCCTTTTCTGCTCCAGAGTTGCCCTAATTAGAAAAAATCTGGCCCAGTTTCGCGGATTAATTAAGTTTGTAGGGAACATATCGTGCATTATCACAATGATCAGGCCATGAATAACAAATTGCACCTGAACAAATCACATTAGCAACGATACCAGGAGGTAAATGCAGGAAGGACGAGACTGATGCACATAGGAAGCGCCAGACAAAGAGCTTTGATGGTTGAGATCCCTGCAAGGGGTTGCAGTGTGGGGGTGGCATAGGATCAATACTCCGACTGTACACTCCCCGTCAAATCTGAACCTCTGGAGACTTACATCCGTGAAAGTATTGCAATAGAACAGAACTACGAATAGGATGCAACTGCATAATAGGCCGAAAGATGTGCAAGCAGATTGATTGAGACGATTAATTATTAGCGAGGTTTGTTTTGGAAAGTTGGCAGCAACTTTATCAAGTGTCTGTTAAAACTTTGACGAACTTTTGATGAACGTCGATTAGGGGAGTTTGCATTCAACTTCGAAGACAAGCTGGAGTATTTTTTTTAAAAGGGAGCTGTTTTCTTGTCATTACGCTACATTTCACCAGACATTGTATTCACACCTGGATACAATAAATGTCTAAATGTAAATTGTTAGACTCTTCTCTAAATGGAACAAATCGCACATTTGCTCTGCTTTATCCCACTGTGTTTTGACAGAACATTTCTATCTGCATAATAGCTTGTCTTGTGTCTATATTGCATTATTTGCCTCACTTTATAAATCATTTCTACAGGGTGTTTCATAACTTGCACCCGAGAGAAAAATGCCAAGTAAGATAAGATACCAGGAATATGGAAACATGTTTTTCTAATCATGTTAAAGAATTTGTACTTTTCTCAATCGTTTTCAGTTGAGAAAGTTATTCAATCTTCAACTGTGGAGAAAATTGAAAAATTGAACAGTTTTACTTTCAGTAAATATTTGCTCGTTTCAAAAGACTTTATAAAAGACATTTTATTATAAAAGTTTTTTACATAGAGAATTTTTACTAATAAGTTTCTGTACCCTCTTTCACAAATGGTTTATCGATGTTTGAGTCTACCCACTTATAAATAAAATACGATATAGACTATATTTATAAAGCTCATTTGTGATGACACCAGTGTTTTATGACAAGGGGTTTAAGTAACTCGGAGAGGCTGAAATTGCTGAAATATTTACATTTAAAAGTAAGACCTAAAATAAATAGATATACTAATGAAATTGACGTTATAAGTTTGATAAATCAAATATTACCTACTGTACGAATGAGAAGTTTGAATATATCAAAATAAGGAAAGTCTGTTTTTTTTAACGGAAATGTCACCACTAACAAATTTATTCATAAAAAAATTTAGAGACAAACTCACAAAAATGTGGACAAATTTGGTACCCATAACAGCTTTTGAAAATTTGGAGACGAAAAGTGTGCAAGCAGAAGGCAGAAAAAGACCATCGTTGAAATTTAGACAATTTGTAATGCAGCTTTGCTAAACATTCTCTAATTTTGAGCAAGAAATTATCAAGAATACAAAATAAATATGAATGAGAAAAATAGTGTTTATGAGAAACGAGTTGAAAAAGAAATAATTTTGAAACTAAAGCTGAAGAAGCATTTAGAACATGCATAAACTTCAAGCTCATTTCAATAAATTGCACAAAATGTATTGCAAATCTTCATAATATATCTACTTACATCTTTAGCAAAATAACTTTTTTCTGTATAAACACTATTCTTTATTAAAGTTTATGATGCAAAAAGTTTATTTTGCCCACAACATTGTATTTACAGCGTGTTTCTATCAATATTATTATTTGAATTTTGTTTTTAGACATTAGGTCGTGATGTCTGGCTTCAAGTATTCCATAGTAAGGCTTTTAAAGAACAAACAGGCCTCCAAAATCCAAGTCCAAGTCAAAATTTTGGAACATTTCAACATGAAAACAACCATATTTTTTTAACAAAATTTTCATAGAAAAATCAAAAAAGGAACTAAATTTGTGGTTGTGGAGATAAGCTGCTACCAATTATTTCGCAAAAATTTTGACTTGGTGATTTCCGTTAAAAAAAAAACAGACTATACTGTAAGAGGTTTACTAGATTTATATACCTAGTAAATGTATTGTATTTCATAATGTTTTTAAGAAAAGTGTGCAAGCAGAAGGCAGAAAAAGACCATCGTTGAAATTTAGACGCAATTTGTAATGCAGCTTTGCAAAACATTCTTTAATTTTCAGCAAAAAAATGTCAAGAATACAAAATAAATATGAATGAGCAAAATTTGTGTTTTTGAGAAATGAGTTGAAAAAGTAATAATTTTGAAACTAAATCTGAAGAAGCATTTAGAACATGCATAAACTTCGAGTTAATTTCAATAAATTACACAAAATATACCTATTGCAAATCTTTATAACATCTGCTTGTCAGTATCTTTTGCAAAATAACTTTTTTCCGTATAGACACCTTTTTTCACTAAAATTTATGTTGCAAAAAGTTTATTTTGCCCACAACATTGTATTTACAGTGTGTTTCTATCAATATTATTAGCACTGGATTTTGTCTTTAGACATTAGGTCGTGATGTCTGGCTTCAAGTATTTCATAGTAAGACTTTCAAAGAACAATCAGGCATCCAAAATTCATAAAAGTCAAAATTTTGGCAATATTTCAACATAATTTTTTAACAAAATTTCTACAGACAAAAACAAAAAGGGAACTAAATTTGTGACTGTGGAGATAAGCTGCTACCAATTATTTCGCAGAAATTTTGACTTGATTTTCGTTAAAAAAAGACTATACTATAAGAGTTTTACTAGATTAATATTGTACATTATTCCATAATGTTTTTAAGAAAATTTACTAAAGTAAAATTTATTTCATTGTGTCAAAAATAACAATCCGGTAAGTGTTTCTTAATTATACCTTACCGGCTCTGATACCGATTGCCAATTCAAAATGTATAGCCGGGAAGCTTAATTTACAAACATCATTTTGTTCTAAAATCTGTATAGTAACATTAGTAACTCGAAACACGTCCTTCGACGATACACCAAATGAAAAATCAGTTTCCTCGTATACCTTAATGCAGACCGTTCTTCATTTTCTCCTCCAATAAAGCATACGCGAGGAAAATTTATTCCTTTTAAAGCGGCCTAATGAATACAGCTCACTGAATAACTCTCTGACACCTCGAATATAAAATTGCGTTTTTCCATCTATATGCGCGAATATAAAACAGTTTTTGTTTCAAGGAAATGTCGAGTTTCAACTTTTATCCTTGCCGGTATTTACTCGGAAGTTTAAATTAAATTCTGCGGCCGGATCTTATCAGGCATGTGATTTAATAAAAAGATTTGTTCGTGCTGGTTACGTTTGTATTGAATTTAGCACCCCATACGAAATCTTGTTTTCGCGTTGGGAACTGCAACATTTTGCGTCAACAGACGTGGACATGGGCAGATTTCCCATGCTTTTCAATGGACCGTCTTTAAAATATGCAAGTGCCATTTATCTGCTTTAATATAATGTGGATACGTGGAGAGTTACTGGAGAGTCAAAGCAGTGACTAGTTTTACACAAAAGGGGACGAAAACGTGTTTTTCAGTGTTTGTTTGGTCACAGGTAGGGGATGACCCTCTAATTTTAACACGGGAAAAGCACGAAAACGACGTAGATGGATGTAGTAGTTAGTGTGTGATTTAATTACTATTTTGTAAACCTGAGAAYAAAACGAGAAAAATAATTGTAATTTTTCTAACACTTTGAAAAAAATTGTGGTATTTATAAAGATCTCTTTATACTATAAAGCCATCAACTCCCTACTTTCGTACTCTTTTAAACAACAGCAAATTTGGAAGGTTTCCATTAGAATGCAGATTGTGTCACAAATTTGTATGCACGAAAATGCCTAGAAGAGTGGATATTGGTTTCCCTGAGCTCCGTTTCATCTTCTTGCCTGCAGGGGGTTACGATGTATGATCCCCAGTAAATTTACTTACTTTTTACAACTTGGGTGTATTGCAAAGTAAATCTGATTTAAGTCAAATGTGATCGAAAATGCTTTAGTTGCTAACAGTTTTTTTTTGAAGAGAAAATTCGAGTAACTTAATACGAAATTTTTTTATTGGATATGACCGAAAAGTTTTAAAGCAAAACATCTAAATAGACTAAATTAAACATTTTAGTAAAAAAAAGTCTCAACGCTTATAGGGAAAAATGATTTATAATTAGGAGAAGAGACGTTTTTTAGAAAGAGAATTTAAAGACATTTTGCATGCAGTTTAAAGCCTTTAAATTTCCTTTCGTATTTACTGTCGCAACAAAAGGTTGATTTGAAAAGCAGAAAGAAAGTTTAATGTTAAAACAGAGGGTTGAGAGACTCTTAACAATACAAAAATATTGATTTAGTTACTTCGGCTAGATTTATTGTGAACCGTAGAACACACAAAAGTCTCAGTCAATTGAGCACTAAAAAGCCGATATTTCTTTCATACTTGAACAAATTGTGATAATACCAGTAGAATTATTGCACACCCAAGCCATCGCAATACCGTTTTCAAAATTTATGAGTTAATAACAAAATAGCGATAAAAGTGCCGTTGCACCTTTTTCCAATTAAAATCATTCTTGCTAACAGTGCAATTACGTCCAAAACTTGAATGCTAATTTGATGTTTTTTAATTCTAATTACCCATCGTGGAAGAAATTCAATCAAAGCAATTTGCACGTCGAGGGTTTGAACTTTTTTAATCGGACCTTTTATTCTCGAATCGCGTCTGGAACTTTAACGACCTGAATAATTAATTCCGCTTCATCAAATATAGAAGAATCGAAGTAGAAACTGTCTTGTGAGCAGGTGGGCACAGACCCAAGAATTTAAACGTTCTCATAAAATCTCTGTTATTATAACATTAGCATAATATAAATGACGCAGCCATGACCATATTGTACTGATTAAGCTATCCGAGGTGTCCATTTAAGTCCAAGTTGAGACTGTGGGCATAAAAGGCCATGGATAGGGAGTAATTGAGTTCAATTGCAGCATTTGATGCGAGGTTTGTTTCATTGTGGCCTCTGTCCAGGAACGGAGAACGAAGTTGTTGCTATGCGCTGGTGCTGTCGGAGTCAACGGCCGACAGCCAGTAAGTACCTGTTCGTCCCCGAGCTCTCTACTCCCCTCAAACTAAAATAAATGCACTTGGGAGGAAATTGTAGATAGGTTTGTTGAGGTAATGAGTACTATTGAGGGCGGGCTTACAAGCTTCGACTCGGTTTCGGCTTTTGATCGATTTACATCGTCTTTATGTGACCAGTATGGGCGATTTATGCACGATCCTGTCTCTTCTGAATAAATTGAAAGTACCCAGTTGGGAATTGAAGCAACTTTATGACCCCAAAGTCGTCGGCAAAGAAGAAGTAAATCTCATGTCGCCATTTAAATAAAACTATGAACTACGTTTTGAGAATTTTTCATTACCAGATGTCAAAAACAACAAATACGAAAATGTTTATTAGCAGAAGGGATTTTCACAAACATTTTTATCCCTGTAATATGACACCTATTCCATTATAGGATTCACACCAAGAACTTATCCCAGTTTAACTCATTAGTGCCAAGTATTAGAGTAGATCCTTCCAGTAAACTCTATCATATTTCCACAAGGTCCATCAATAGATATTAGGGTAGCAGATAACAATCCCCTAGACATAGGGGTGATGATATAAACCATATATAACGATATGTACTACTAAGCTTTTTTGGATGTAGTGATATGCATAATAATATGCAACATCACGAAAAACGCGAATAGAGGTTACTGATTCAATTCAATAGACTTTTTAGATTTTTAGACTACTGGTGTAGCAACAGTGTTTACTTATACCACACATTCAATTAAATTTGATATTGAGCTATTAATTATTAGTTATACTATTGAATTCTTTCAGTTGGCCACAAATATAGGGAAATAATAAATAAAAGTTGCCTTTCATTGTGTAAATTTTTCAGCAAAAACGAATTTTCCATTTCATTTCGCTTCGAATTAAGTGCATAATTAATGTGGGAACAAAAGCTTGTTGTTGGTTTTTAGATAACAATTTAAATAATTTCAACGTTATCACAAAACCGTAGAAAACCCCTGGATACATTTCTCGAATATTCAACATTTTTGACTTAAGCGAGACAAATCTAAGAGATAAAACGTACAGTCATG
This sequence comes from Tribolium madens, assembly GCF_015345945.1. Classification (NCBI taxonomy): domain Eukaryota; kingdom Metazoa; phylum Arthropoda; class Insecta; order Coleoptera; family Tenebrionidae; genus Tribolium; species Tribolium madens. The sequence continues at coordinate 10,560,343 of NW_025401069.1, forward strand.
CTTAACACTTAAGTTATGATTACATGCTGGAGGTAATCTTGCTATCATGCATTTTGCTGTAATAACAATTTCAAATAACTCTATCACTGTAAATGTGGAGATAAACCGTTTTAGGATTTTCAGGAATGTCATTTCTTGCTTTCAGCGGAAGGATAAAATTATCTATGAAAGTTTGGTAAAAATGAAATGAAATTTATTAGATCAAATTTCCGAGTATTCCCACATTAATTAAAGGCTTGTGAAATAAAGTACATACTAAAGTTATTAACACTGCCAATCTAGCCACAAGCGATACGCTTAATTACTCAAGAATATCACAATTTACGTTCTCCAATTCCGTAATTATCATTAGCGCCATAATTCATTTGGTAAGTAAAAGAAAGCGAGGCCAGAATAGCTATAAAGTCGAGAATTTTCTTATCAAGACAATTTCTACTTAATTCATGTTGATGGGAGAAACTACATAAATCTTGGAACAGATAGAGAAGTGGCATAATAAATGCAGCAATGCAATTAGTCAAATGTGTTTTATTAAAATATAAATAAATAATGGTTTTACCTCAAAAAGTAAATGTCAGTTTTTGAAAAATAACAAATAGTTTTTTTATGTATCCAAGCACTAAAGTGTCATTTTAAATTACGAATGTGTGTTTAGTTACCAAGGCGATAGCCGAGGCCAATAAAACACATGACATGAAATTACTAGCCACCATACAAAACCACAAAAAAAATTTTTGTAGAATAAAAAACAATACTTGTAAACAGATACATGTTAGCAATAGGATTATGTTTTTATCTCATTTACATTAAGACAATAATTTGTAAACACTGTTATTAACAAGGTTATTAATGTTTGCAACCTACAATACACAAAATTGTAGAATAATGAACTATTTTAGTGCTGTTTTTAGACTCTTTACTGACGATTTCGGAAAAACAATTTTATTCACAATCACTGTCAGGTCCAAAAATACGTCAATTTCTCATCCAAGCAAGTGTTTGAAACTAATGAAAACAAGTCGAAGTTAATGGAGTACATTTAAAATATTAAGGATAAAATTGCAAACATAAATGCAAAAGTTGTTTTTATAAACAAGAAGTAATATACAATTATTTTACATTGAATAAAAATTTAAGTTAATATAGGTACACAACTTTTTCCCACCTATACGGTCTTGAAACCGACGAAATAAAAAAAAAAAGAAATATATAAAATACTTATTATAAAAACGAAATCTTATTGTCGTTTCATTTTCCGAATGGCACTGTCACCGTCTTATCCCACTTCAGTCGATGGTAATAAAATTACAGAACACATTTTATTAATAAGTCTTAAAAACTCATAAACACAATTTAAGTTTCATAAAAGTACTGAAATTAGCTCTTTCAGAACAAGTTTAGTAGCAGTCTCGAATAATAATTAAATTGAAAAATTTGCAAGCTTATCGTTTTTTTTTTGCAATTTGCAATAATCGTTGTGAACAGGCTACAGAATTTTCACAAGACTAAAACAATTAATCAAAGAAAAAAATAAAATTAGTAATTTTAGAGTTCACAATTCAAAATTAGAGAAAAAAGTATGTTTGTTTTATTCTCACTAAAAAACTTTGTATTTAATAATTCTTTTGCAGTGGCAATAATACCTATTTCTAAATTATATTTCTCGCTTAGAAATGTTACAAATTTGCTAAAGTGTAAGTGGTGTATGTACCTTTCCTAGAAGGTTTTTGCCGTTGTTGCATTTTCATGAAATTTGTAAATTTACGAGTTTACACGTTTAATTTGACCCTGAAATTAGTTAAATTGTAGTTCAAAATTACGCTGAAGATATTTTGTATAAAAAATTTAGTTTCTTATATAAATTTGTTAGTCTGTTTAAATCCGTCAATAAGAATAAGAACAAAAAAAATAGTTTAGCTTCGGACTTTACAATATACTTTCTGTGAATGAATCAAGTTGATTTTACCTTCGGAATCAATATTAAAGCATTTTATTGTGTATGACTTTTCTCAAAAGTCTGTTATTATTACTATTGGTGTCTCCATTACCTACTAATTAGTAGAAAGCGCATTATTGAATATCGATATAATAGAACTGAATAGTTACAGTTGAATTGTTGTCTACATTTCATTTAAAATTCAAAATACTACCTTCACGTATGTAAGTTGCATGAATATTTATYAAAAATTACTTGGTCTAAATCATTCTAATAATGGTCGTAYAAGTGCTTACGTGTTTAACTGTGACTGGGTATACACYACTCTATCGATTGCAATTCTAAAGAAAATTGATGTTACTTTATTAATTTTATAGATTGTAGAGCAAATGARGGTTGTGCTAGAATTTTCATTAATTATTAATGCGATTAGACARTTTTAATCACTTCCGATTGCGACAAAAAYATTGAGAAACAGTCGACCGCACATTGAGAGAACAATATAAAAGATTTTATTTCCACTATCATTGAGGCGGAAATGTCGTTTCTCGCTTACAATGGCAATTGTGATTTTGCGAATAAGTAATATACCGAGTGTTCAAGCATAAAYTCAAAACTTCTAGAACACATTGTGTACCTATWCTCATCCTAAAGTTGGTATGAGAAGTAAATTAAATAAAGTGGCATGACTCGAAACAATTTCAATTTCATTTAATTATTAATGCATGCGGAACAGTGTGTGATTATAGGTTTTGACACTAAGCGACTTGTCTAATATACTTTTTATTTACTTAATGAAACACTTGAATGGTAACAGCTGTAATCAACATCTTTTTGTAGGAATTCTTGGATAAGAAAGAGTCAAGTTTTCATCACGATAACATTCCATCTGAATTAACATTTTATACTGCTTTAACTGTGCGCAACTGTATTTATGTACAAAGTGGAATTATCATAAATGCCATCAGTTTATAGTAATGTAACGATACAAACAATTTGTGACTTTTTTTTAAGTAAACCTACTTAAATTTATTGTGTAAAAACATGCAATGGAGTACAGTATATAATTTTCTCGACCTTCGTCTAGTCTTATTTGCTAATTTTTTACTAGCTAATTACATTTCAGGTATCATACATATTTATGCAAGGACTTTGCTTCTATTGTATCTACCACAAATAAATAACCCACCTACATGCTCAATATTAACATGTGGGATGTTTGTTACCTTTGCATAAAAAAGTGCGTTTTATTAGACAAATGGACAGAGAAATATATCTTTTTTTATATAAATTTACGTAAAATAAATTATCGCTGACAAGTGCGACAACAATAACATCGCAAAGCATATTTTCTTCTTATAGTCCTACACACATTTAGACTACTTGATTACGTCAATTACAAAGTTATGTTAGCGACAATAACAAGTATTAGGAAAATCTTCCCTATCAATATTAAATATTTTGCTATAATATGTTTAAAGTTTTTTAACATAACATTTTTTACTAATTAATTGCTAATTGTTTGAACCGAGTTATATTGAAACTACAATTATAAGTTGCTTCAAACGTTGTAGCTGTTGCTGATGAAAGTGTTATAACTGCAGAATTCGTAAAAAAATGTTCTTTTCAAAAAAGTCAATCCCAACTCTTATTATTGCTATTATAAAAATTAAAGTAACTTTGTATAGAAAAAATTACAGTTGGATGATGGTTTTATGTATACGACGTGAGGAGAATAGTTCTGATAAGACGTTTTCAAACGTTTTGGTTACTTTTTATTATTTCTATTTTAGTAAATTGTCTTTGTGTAGATGGGAATAAATCCATTATTTGTCTCATAATTTCATCAAATTTAACTAAATATAGTTTTAAATAACCTTTGGTAAAAAAATAATGTTGTAAGCTAACAAACTTCAGGTAGCAAAAGAAATTATCTAGGGTGTAAATTTATCAGAATTGCTTTTATTGGTTTTACTGTCGCAAGTAACATTCAAGAACCACAATCAATACAAGCATCAAATAGTAATTATCAGGTGTATTAATCAAGTAGAAGGTATTATAAAATCCTTGTACTTTAAGAAGATGAATTAATGAAACTGTCATCAGAAGTCCAATAATACCTATATTATTCATAGTTATGAATATTTTATAAGCGCTGCTTAAGTTACAAAAGTAAATAAATTTTTTATTATCCATTTCTTGGATTATTTTTACAAATACCATTTTACTGAAACTAAATTTTGCATTCGCCTTTTGTTTCTTATAAAAAATCACTGCGACCTAATAAAAATTTGTATAAAAGAGTGCTAGAACAAGCAATCACTCTGTAAATTCATATAGAAAAACACACTACATTTACAAAATCAGTAGAAAGTCTTATTAAATTATGTAATTGCAAATATTAAATACAACTTTGATGTAACTTTTCTAAAAAAAAATAAAAGATGTTGCTGAGTAACTCTTTAATCCGAATCCTTGTTTCACGATTGCTTACTTCATTTTCCCGAAGACTCCTTCCATTGATACACTATAAAAACTCAAAATTTAAATAATGCGTACTACTAAATGTCTATTAAGCACTCGAAACAAAAAAAAATGATTATTTTTTCTAGAACAAATTCGTATCTACACTATACCTACTTATAAATTTGTTCTTGATGATGTTTCTTTAATAGACAAAAAGGCAAAAATTTCCTTAATATTGTTATAAAAGGAGGTCTAAAATTTGTACTCGTTTTCTGCAATTTTTAAATAGATGCTGGAAAACGTACTATGTTTTATTTTATCTACAACATAAAGCACACATGTGCGTTATTTTTTACCATACCTTGAATGATTTCTTGTCAAATCAACGAATTTTCGAAAAATTTTAAGATAAAAAATCAACTTTTCCTAAATTCAACCAAATAAATGAAAAATATAAAGTTAAAAATCAAAGGCACTTATTTAGACAAAAATTCGAATAATCAAATAAACATTACACTAATTGTATGTAATTATTCGATTTGTTATAATCTTACTTTATTTTTTATAATTATAGAAAATACAAGGTTTTTTGTTTGTAATTAATATTGTCCTTACCTTCCTAAGAAAAACTAAAAATATTTATATTACCACACATACTAGGTACAGGCATTTTTTCAACATGCCTTGTTTGAGGTGCCATTTTTCTTATAAGGTATTTGTGACTTCTTCTTGGTAATGTCAGTTATTTTTGATCATTTGAGATCAAATGCTGCTGTTTTCAATGGGAATAAATCTGGTGCTAGAACAGCTAGCAACAAATAACAATTTGCAAATTTTTAGGAAAACCAATATAAGAGCAATTTTTTTAAAATTGTTTTCTTCCTTAATTTTACTATACCACTTGTTAGTAGAACCCTAGGTGGAATCATTTTTATTACTTCAAAAAAAAATGTATTTTCCAATGCCATTTTATTAAAAAAGTCACTAGTTTCTGATGGACGACCCTCTCGAATAAAAAACAGCAAGCTGTTTATAGGTTTCAACGCATTATCTTTCTTTATCTCTTCTAATATATAGAAGAAGGATGTGTAATCGCTTTCTGTACTAACTTCTTGTTTTTTTACGACTAGTAAGATAATAATCAATATGTAGGTATGTATAGGGTGTGTCAGAAGTGGCGAAAAATTTTCAAGTATGATAAGATACCAGAAGCATGGAAAATATGTTGAAAAAATTTTATCTGTTCTCAAAATTTTGACATTTAACATTTTCCTATGTCAATTAAATGATACTGATGATCTTGTATACATGTTTTTTTTATAAAGGTACAAAAATTTTGCCAATAAAAACCACAAATAACATTAAACAATTTAGAATGCAGCTTCTAATAGCCTGTAGCAAAAAACTTAGAAAATGATTTTTAAAATAGAACTAAATAGAGTCAAAGTGCAAAATTTAAACTCTCATAACTTCAAAATTTTTATAGATATAATTTTTTAAATATACTACTCCAAAAAATTAAAGGAACAAAAAATTAAAGGAACAAAACAACGCAGTAACTTCCTTTTTTTCTTTTCTTTAAATTAATGTTAAAGGTGAACAAAAAATTATTTTCTAAAAAATCATAAAAGGATCTTATGAGACATTTATTCCAGTTTTTGAGACTACCCTTATATTCTCTGTGTGGTCATTGGTCGCTGAGATATCCAAGACCAAAAACAAGAGGATCCTTTTTCATTTAAAGTCAGATATCTCAGCGAAAAATTGACGTAAAGAGAATATGAAGAAAGCATATTAAGGATAAACAAACATGCTATTTGCCTAGGTATTGACTTAACTAAAAAAAAATTCTCCACGTCCGTGAACCAAAAACAAAAACATAAAAATTTAGAATTGTTCTTCTCGCGCTATTACTTAGAATTGCGTAATAAGCGTGGCACAAAAAAAATATTTCCCTAAAGATCACAAAACTAGAATCTTAAAGCTTCAAAATGTTTTTAAAAAATCGCCAAAAAATTTAGGAAAATTTTTTGTTCCTTTAATTTTTTGGAGTAGTTAATTTTTTCCATCTTCCTGGTATCTTACCTTACATGGCATTTTTCTCTTAGGCGCGAATTGAAAACAATTTTTATGACACTCCACAGGTTGCTGAACAGGTAATTTGCACATATCAATATAAAAAAAAACTGATACTGTTTGTTATTTTCATATTTTATAAACATTTCCACCCTATGTAACATCGCCCGTATTATGCCTCAATACCACCTTGCTTGTTTGTTTCATTGAATGCTCGAAATAAAAACAAACGCTGGCCTATCCCATTGTAAGTATTTAATGCGACAAGGGTGGTCGTGGGTTATCTGACTCGCCCGTAACTGGGGTGGGCCATGTGCGGGTCTCGTGCCAAGACCGCAAGTAATTGCCTGTGGTGGTGATAATTGACATATTGACTACGTCAATGACAAGTGCCTTTCGATGAGGGGAGCACATTCTTTATATCTCGATGGCGTTTTATCAACACGAGCACATGTTAACAGTAGCATTCTGGGGGCACATTGATTTTTTGCTACTGAATAATTACAGATTTCGTAATTACAGCGCACAGGATGTATGGAGCAATGTATATTATTGATATGATAATTAAAAATGCCGGCCTTCACTGACACGCTCGTTAATAATTCAACGGCCTGACACAAAAATAAACTGGGACATGAAGCGAATTACAAAAGTCAGTTGCACATATGCGATTTAAATGCTGGCGAGTTTGAAAATGAGCTGGTTTTAAGATGAAAGTATCTAGGTAATACGTCTAGATTTCCCATTGAAACAATTCGTGTTCTTAAAATAACACACCAAATCGATAAAATAAATAAAGTAACTAAATCTGAAATATTAAATGCTTTCCTATTTTTTGAAGGAATCGATTTCGTAGGGGATAAATCTGAATGTTAGCGCGTTTTTTAAATCAGTTTACATAAGGGTCTTGCACCCCTCCATGTAATTTATCTTTGACTTTTATTTGATTACATCACGAACCAATTGCAGGATTTGAAATTTTGATACGTACTGAAAGAAAAACTCCTGAATTATTAGTATATGTTGAAAATTTGAAACGTCATTGGAAGATTAATTAATGCAGAAATTGCGCTTATTGCTTCCGACTTGGTCATGCGGAAACTGCGGGTTTTAATTTATGACTGAGCATCACTCGAATTAACAGGTGACTGTTTTTCTCAATAAATTTTTGTCTGAATTCAAGTCGTCGAGTGTTAAATTACACCTTTGGAGTGATGGTTGATTACTGAAGAGCCGTCATAGTTAACAACGCCGGTAATTTTCGATTTGTGCATGCAGTCAGCAATTTCAATTTTATGCAGCATTGCAGCTCGACTAAAGTGATGCATAGAGTTCTCTCGCATCCACATTTTTTGTGCCATGGGAGTCATTTTATTAATTTAACGTGTATGCAATTTGTGTAAAAATTTTCTTAGTGCTTTACGTTGCATGATAAATAATAATTCTTCTCGTTATTAGTGGTAACATTCTGAAAATTGACGACGCCTCACAATTATAGAACACGAATGTTGCCAACTCCGTCCGGAAACACTTAGTCCATTACATGTCCACCTACCCATATTTTGTATAAAAATCGAAATGTTGGGTATTTTCTCTTGCTGATATATTGATGATTAGGTAAATGATTAGGTAAAATTATACGGACATAAGAATTATAACACCTTTAAAATATCACGTTTTTCTGATAATTTTATCTCAGCTCCAACAAGAAATTTAAATTGCTTGGAAAGAATTACTTAAAGACGAAATTGGTAATCTTTTATTAAGTTAGGTACAGTGTGACTGAATTGCAAAGAAAACAATACAAAGCGATCAAAAAGTCCTTCTAGTTGAGGACGTATATGTTGCTTGCAGTTCGTGTGTTTTATGAAAACTAAACTAACGGTTATTTTTTTTAAATTGGCGTCAAAGCTATCCACGAAGTTATTAATCGGACATTTGACACCTAGCCAGGCGTATTAAAAATTGTGGTTCGTTCACAACACACTCATATCACCGCCGACTGTGACACCAAATTTAAATAACCACCCGTGACTGACCTAAGCATTCAAAACATTCTTAAACTACATAGATACTTTTGGTGTTTACCCATACAAATCTGTCGCATGTTCGAATCTATTGGACATTTCGCAGTTATCATTATGACGTTTTATTTTACGTTTTAAATTTTCTATGCTCTAGCTATTTTTATTTCTATGCTAGCTTTTGATCTCATTGTATTTGTCACATGAATCTTGTAATATATCGTTTTATGTGCGTTATTACGTATGATCGTCGTTTTATTACCTTGTTTTGTATTATGGTTTTATTTTTGCCGGCATTATATTATTTCTATAAAATTTTATGAGTTATTGTAGGTATACGTATACCTACAGGGTGTTACCTATGAAAATTGAAGAAATTCAAGGAATTACTTTTTCAATCAAGAGTGTTAAAGTTAAACTGTAGGTATTTTCTTTTTAATTGTTTACATTTCCAACAAGTTACACTTTTTATTAGAATGTGACCAATGAAAAGAAAAAAAATCGAATTAAGTAACAATAGGTAAGTATAAATTTTGACAATTTTGATTAAAAAAGTTGAAAGTTTGCTTTATCATTTTCAAACATCTCTTTATAAACCAGGTGCAGATTCGCTTACTCTTGACTATGTAATCATTTTTGCTTTTATAGACGCAACTGTTGTGACAATGAAAGAAAAAAAAAAGATTAGAATGTTTTTGGTCTCAGAAAATACTTGTTACCTACTAAAAATTTTAAGAAAATGCTTCTGAGTGGTTAATTTAATAAATACAGTAGATACAAGAATTTTACATAACACCCTGTAAATGTATATTTTTATAGCAGTACGTCAATTACTTACGATACTGCTGATAAATTTTTAGTCTAAACTATTCATGAAAATTTGATTGTAAACCAACCATCGTATTAAAAGATATTAATCTCACATTTGACACTTCGATGGGCGTATTAAAAATTGTGATCCGTTCACAACAGACTCATAGTTTCCGCCAACTATGGTAAAAAAGTTATTATTGTAATTGTTATATTTGTACTTGTATTTTTAGTTTAAAACAAAGCGTTTTGTTTTCCTATATTCATCTGTTTCGCTTTGTAAAGTTTGCATATTGCAAAACTCGTCTTTGGAATGCAGTTAAAAGACTGTTGAATATCTTTAGTCGTTCTAGTTACACCCCCTCAAGTGTTTGGCCAACCGCGATGTAGCAGTCAAGGTTACAATTTCTTAAACGATGATAACGTTCACCGTCGGTAGAGGCGCCTTAGTCCGGGTGGACATGTTCTTCGCGCATCATTCCAGCGTCGTAGGCGTGTTCCCGCCTCGTTGCTCCGCCTCTGGGCCAACAAACTCTAAGCAAATTTCTAAACCCCTAAGTTGTTGACGTCAGAGAACTCTGTCCGAGTAAGTTCGTGCGTTCGTTCGGTAGTCCTCGTCGGATTCTCATAGTGGCGTAAGAACACTTGCCGTGTTTAGTTCGAGAGTAAAGCGAAGTGTGTAGTGTGTGTTGATTCCGTGTAATTGTGTCAGTTTTGAGGTTAGTTCGTGACGATGGTGCGAACGCATCGGGCCATGGGGGCACTGAGGTGATCGCGCGGGGTGGATGAGATGAGCGGGGCTTTGCCCCCCGTGCCCGACCTCATCCCCATCGCGCTGCTGAAGAGCCCCCGGGCGCGCCGGGAGTGTGCCCCTTGCGAGGTTATGGGCGAGCAGCGCTCACGGCGGCCGGGGCGCCAAGCTTGCGAGCTGATCGATACGGCGCAGTCACGTGGCCCCAGCGCCGCCCCACAGCCGCCGCAGTCCCGGAAAGCGAGGTCCCGCCGTAAATCAGATAGACGCCGCGAGCACCGCCGAACCACCAGCACTCGGTCGCGCAGCAAGCACAGCCCCCACGCCTCGACGCCGCCATCGTCGCCGGAGAGGCCGCCGCGAGTCAACCCCATCTTCGTGTGGGTCCGACAGGAAGACACCCGCATCGTGGACGTGAAATGCGAGGACTACGACAAGCGAAACCGCATCCTCTTGACCAAGACGGCCCAGGGCTGGCGTGCCATCCCCCGCACCGAGACCCTCGCACCCGCTCTGAAGGAGGCTAGCCGCCACCACCATAGGCGCAAGTCGCGCAAGAAGGTCCGGAGGCGGTCCGCCGCCGTGCAGGTGGACGACTTCCAGGACGACGATCGACCGCTCTCGCCCACCTGGAGCTCCCCGGTCAACGTCGAGTCCCATCTGCCGTCCCACAAAATTCACGTCCCCAATAAGTGTCCGAGCCCCCCGACTGTAAACACTACAAATGACAGTGCGCACGCTCCGGAAAAGTGCAGTGATAAAATATGTGACGTCAGCCCCTTGGATAATCTTCTCGCCGTCGCCGAATTCGAGTTCAACCAACACATGCAATCCGGAGAATGGAACAAAGACAACAACCATGACATCGACGAACAAAAAGACTTCATTAACAACATTATTGAATCTTGTTCAAAAACACCCTCAAAACAGGACTTTGACGACCAACCCAAAACAGAAGAATGTGACTACACAGAAGACGACGACAATAATTTAGCGATGGACGACATCCTCACCAGATTAGAGCAATCCCTTCGAAGTCCAGAATGTCCCGAAATCGCTGAAGCTCTATCAAACTACGAGACCAAAATTGATAACATCAAACAAGCTGAGTGTTTCTCGAGTGATATCAATGAAAATAATTACAAATCTGTACCTGATGAATTAGAAAATTTCCTCGAAGAAACCAAATCTGAACAAAACCAACCACCATCCAAACCTCCAGAAGAACCGCAACCATCTGAAGATATTGTCGAATCTTCAACCCCAACTGAAGACGAACCAACAGACTTATCCCTGAAACCAAAATACGACAACAGTAATGAATGCAATAACGTCTCAGACGAGCAACCCACCGATTTGACAGTCCCAAAGAATTCATCACCGGTTCGATCGTCAACACCTCGACCACCCTCGCAGAATTCCGAAGCTATTCAGTCACCCCAACCAAGCGGAATCCCAGCAGTGCCACCCTCCCCTGACATTGTCTCTACCAGTGCCAATTGCAAGAGTAAATCAGTGTTCCTCGAATCTCTTCTAACAACGTCATCACAAAAAATCGCTCTCAATTCAGAAGTGACCATAATTAAACAAAAAGAACCACTCGATTTAGGAAAATGTCGAAAATCAGCAAGTCCAACTGTCACTTGTTCCGAAGAAGTTAAAAACAGAACAGACGAATCCGAACCTCCGAATAAAAAATTCAAATCTGATGATATCACCTTGAAGAATCTACTAGATATTGAACTGGCTAAAGCCGAAGAAAGTAAAACAACCGAAAAAACGAATGTTCCAGAAACCCCAAGATTACTCGAGTTGTTAAAGACTGATTCAGGGCCTGATCCTTTAACACAGTTAAGACAGATACTCTACGACACTAATTTAAATGTTCCTGATCCAATGTTGGTACCTAAGGAGAGATTGAGTCAGATTATTTCGAACCCAGGTCGCGAAATTCCGAGATTACTCAAGCAAAGACCGGAATTAAGATTACCGGAAGCTTTAGCCTTTCCGCATCTTCTACAAGATCCAGACATTTTGGTTATTACTTTACAACAATTGGAAACGATAATACTCAAGCAGAACCAATCGTTTAATCTGAAAGATTTAAAAAGTGCGAGTGAGAAAAATGCGGAAAAAGTCACAAGTAAAAAGCTTGAGAAAACCATGGAAGTCAAGGAAAGTCAGCCAAAGAAGAAGAGTTTGGATGAATCTGTAAACAAGTTGTTGAGTACGGTGCAAGAATCTCAGCCTAAGAGTGCTTTCAACGAACTTGCCAGCGATATCGACGCGGCCACGACTGCAGCTTTCAATCAAATGATTTGGTTGCCTTACCTGAATCAACTGGAAGCCATGTCGTTTGGAAACAACCCGGAAGTGATGAAGATGTTGTCGAATTCGCTTCCTATGTATCCGGGCCAAGTCCCGGATTTGAATCATCTAATTGGTGCGAATAGATTTCCACCTCCGGTGAATTTTCCGATGCAACAACCCCAGATGAACTACAACTCTCTGGAACTGTCTATGTGGCAAGAAGCCATGATGCAAGCCAACATGTTGCGACCTAAAATCCCTTTCGAGGGAATAAACCAGAAAAATTCGTTCAGGGATTACCTGGACAAGCTAAACTTCGCTGCATCAGCGAAACCCCACTTAAGCAACCCCAAGCCATCAAGCAAGACTCTCCCCAACAATTTCTACCCTCCAGGAAACAACACACCGTTCCAGAACTCGTTCTTGAACATCCCCAATTCATACCAATCAAGCAAACAGAATTTGCAGATACCACACTACCCCCTCTTCGGTCAGAAAAACCTGGTTAACCAACAGAAGCCGCCCTCACATTCGTATTTACACAAGCAAAAGTTCGAATCAAAATCGAGCAACTTTCCGAATTTCTATCATCAAAAAAGTGACGACAGGAAACAGGAACACAAACAGAAAGTTTCATGCAAGTCGTTTGCCACCATGTATCAGAAGGAAAAGTCTTCTGCTGACTTCTCCAAACATCACACACAGCCTATTGATCTTTCTGGTTCAACGGCACCGGCAAGTAAACTGAAGGTTAAACAGCATCTGATCGATCCAACGAACGCTTCCAAGTTGTTAAAGTATGACGACGTCCCCGAAGTTGGCAGCACGACGGCCAGTGTCGAAGAAATGCAAGACGCACACAAGCATCTCTGGCATCCGCTTTTCGGGAAGTAAGTATCTTCTATTAGCAATTTTTCCATTCATCGATGAAAATATCTTGCAATTATTCGTTTATTATTGTGTAGTCCTATGACTTCTTGACATTTGGAATGTTTACTTTGAAAATGCAGCGTAATCATATTAATAGCTTTCATGCTTATCTCGATTATCATATTGCATTATTAAAATTTATGTGGTAAATACATTACAAATTTGCATTTCTATTGTGATTTTATCGCGGAATGTAAAGCAAAAGTTGAAGTCTGTTGAAATGAAAGCTTTCGACGATTAAGTGAGATTGCATGTTCAAATTGGTTAAAACCTCTTCAATTTTACAAGTTTTTGAATTCTAAAMATACGGTAGCTTAAAAGTACGGAGTACATTAATTAGATGCAAGCATGTTTTTATTGAAGCTTTTTACAGTTACAAAAGTGCCAAGAATTGCAGTTTTAACTAAATTTATAATTTCATTATTTTACATTGCCTGACAAAGACAAACTTTATTACAAAATTAGATACTTTATTTTGTACTCAATGTTAAAGAGTGTTTTTATCAACTAATTTCAGTAGATAAAGTAGTCTTTTATCGTCTAGTGAAATAAAGTAATTTTTATCTACTGTTTATATTCAAGAAATTCTGGTAGGTGAGTACAAAATAAAACGAAATATTATACACGACGATAAAGATTGTTTATCTACTCGGGAAAAAAGTCCACTTGTGACTTCTTCACTCGTAAACTTAACCTTTTCACTCGTAGATAAACAATTTCTTTATCGATTTGCATAATAAATAACTAAATTTTAACGGAAATAAATAAGTGATGTTGACAACTCTTGGGCATAGGTAAATTCGTTTTAAAAAAATGTGCTATGGATTCATATAAATATCAATTTGTGTCTTTTTAAATGGAATACTGCATTTATTTTTTTCTATTTCGGAGTCACAATGGGTATTTTGTGACACTGTTAACTGTCAAATGTAATAATAAATTTAATTTAAAAAGCGCTCAATAGAAAAAATGGTATAAAAAACCCGTGTTACAACCTCTCTCTGATTTTCATGTCACAATGAGACTCTTTATAACACTTTTTTTTAATATACTATTGCAGTAGTAAAAACTAAGTAGATCATACTCGTATATCGATGGGTTTATTTAAAAACTTGAAACACAAACGTTGAAAATCAGGAAATAACAACTAACGATATAAGTCACTATATCCTATATCCACGTCATGATTTATTTTATACGTATTTTTTTCTTACAATAACGTTATTTGGTGATTGTTACACGATTTTTAATATGAAAATTTTGTTATTTTATGGAATTAGTGTTTCGAAATAGTTGACTTAATTATCGTCACAGCCTCACAAAACTGTACACAAAATCACACAAATTCCTTTGATAAGTGTGCTGATATTCTTATCACCACCACCGATATCAAGTCCATTGTGTTGTTTTTAAATTAGTCTAAAGTGTGTAGTGCAATATTTTTGTAAATTTTTGTTTTATTTTGGAAGCTGTTTACACAATATTTACGTTAATCAAAATTTTTGTGACGAGGACTTTTAACACGAATAGAAATAAGTTTTCATCACCAGGATTGGAGTAAAAGCGATTATTAAATAAACAAATGATTGGTTTCTTCGATTTCATGTACAATTTACATTTGACGTGCTAATGTAACAACCTTGAAACAATTCAGTGCATAAATACTGAAATAGCAGTTCAGTGTTGGTAAACACGATCATTCACCTTCAGGCGTTTCGGATTATTGCTATTCTAGGATAATTATTGTTATTATGGACAGCTGGAGCAAAAAAAACTTCCGTAAACATAACAAGAGTTTGGCACTAGTTGGCAAATGGATCGGCAATGGTGTACGATTATTTTTACAAGATTTTTTGTATTTCAAGACTTGAAAAGTGGAAAATACTATATAAAATGAATTTAGAAAAATTTAAGAAATGCCACGCTTGGCTAAGTTTGACTTAATTGGATATTTCCTAAGTGATTGTTAATTGCATAGTCTTCTAGCTTCTCAAATAGAATATTGATTAAAGTCATAAATTATGGAAACATTGTCGTAAAGAAAACGGATTTCTTGCTAAAAATGGCGGGTGCCTGAAGCGAAAGAAATTTATCAGTTCGAGTAAAAGGACAATTTAAAATTTTAAATTTAAACTGTTTCTTAACTGTGAATACCTATGATATTTTACAGAAAAACCTTTCTGTAAAGACTGTAAAAAATATTTCGATTATCGATTATTAAAGTTATATGCAAAATGCAAGAAGATCTTCGTCATGAATTTGGAACGTTATATAGCAAAACTGGCGCAAAACGATTTTATTTAGATAGTTGTAACTTCTAGATCATAATCTTTGACTAAAAAAATTGTCATAATGGGTTGCCATAAAAAAACTGTTTAGCACCTAAAAAAAAATATATATTCTTGTAAGAAAGGAACTCTTGGTTTCATACTTTTTGTTGACCCTGTATGTGTGATTTTCACAAGAAAAAATTTTTTTATTTAGAAATTTTGTGGTCAGGCCATAAGAAACAATTTTTATTTTATACATAGGTATTTAGTCGAAAAAAGACAAAACATGGATTTAAGCATTTCCATAAATGTGAGATTATAATTTATGGCACAGTTAATGTTAATATTTTTGAATGGCGGCATTTCGAGTCGATGTGTTAAGAGATAATGTGCATTTTGCAATTAAGTATCATTAAAATTACAAAGATATTGCAGATACCTTTAAAACAGACAATACAAAATTTATTACATCAAGTGTTTTACTATACACAAGAGGACAAAACTCGTAACGCTACTGGTTTCTTTAATTAAATTAATAGTTTATGAAATTAAGGAATGAAGTATTACCTACTATTCGTCTTTCATTATTATAAAATTTAACGCAATTCGTTTCCTAATGACATTTTTATGATCAGTCAATCAATTTAAAGCCACCACTCATTTTTAATAAGTTACTTAAATTAATTTAATCACAAATGAGACGAACGGATGAGTTGTGCCCTTGACTACATCCACTTAATAAATTTTAATTTTTCCGACATACAGTCCGGCACAAAATAAACAACAAGAGCATATGTTAAGCGAATAGAACACAGTTTTTTTCAACGGAAAATTATAATCTGCGGACGACAATCCTTAATCGTTGAAGTATAATACGATGGCTGCAATTCATTTCGACGCACAAAGTGGAGTGTTCAAAGGATGGGGCACGTTATTGTGCTTTTTTCCAACATTGTTCTGTGCCTTTGATGTGTTTTTTGTAAGCTATGTTGTCGAGTGCAAATAAGCTTACAACTAAAAGTCATGTCATGGGAAATAATTGAATCGATATATTCATTTTCAACACTATTGCATGTTCCGGCGAGGCATAAAGCAATTTGTATTAAAAGGGAAAATTATGATTTTTACCACGAAAAAAAGGTAAAAAACGATGGTGACTGTTTTTTAACAATCGCTTATACCACGTGTAACAGAAATAAATACATTAATTTTAATCACTTGTAGAACAATATTTATGTATCTATCATTTTTTGAATCATAATGATTACTGATATTTTCAATGGTTTGTTTAAATTTTTGTTTTTTTTTTACAAAATACTACATGCAGCATTATAACACAAGACAACAAAAAAAAGTCATGTCGTGACAACTTGACAAATTTTATATCATTTTGTTCGTCTCAGTGAGACAAAACAAATGCACTAATTTTTTTTTTTTAAAAGTCCACACACTTTGAACAAAATTATTTTTTTTCTAATTTAAATGAGATTAAAATACTTTAACTTTAAAAAATCATTACTCAATAACTATTAGGCCGATTTGCTTTAAATAAAGACCATTCTAAAGGGATGGCCTTGCCCTTTAGAATGATGTAAAATCTGAAATTGAATATTGACAAACTTTTCTTCGAACAGTGTTCGAAGAAGTTCGAAGTAAATCGAAATAATCTAAGAAAAACCCTACGAGTAAATTTTTTTCATCATTACCATCGTGTAGAGCATCTGTTTATTAATTGTAATCCAAATTTTCAAAAAAATATACCGAGTAGTTTTCAAGATATGATTTTTTGAAGTTATGGTTTGTTAATCAACCATTGCTCCATATAGGAGAAATGCATGTTAATCTTACTTAAAATTGCATTTTTATAAAAGTATTTGTTTTAAGACTCTTCTTTTGCTTAAAAATGTTCAATTGCACCTTCTTTTTCCTAATTAGAATTAAAAAAAACTATTTCTTTACTTAAAACAAAGAAAGAGTACCTGCGTACTAATTAAAGCAAATAAAGAGTTTTTTTGTTGTAAAAATGACCATTGATCATTGAGCAAAGAGGATCTAGAAGTTTAAGGCACGAGTCTTAAATATAAGGACAAATCTTTTTGAAATCAAATCACTTTCTATTCAGATTTTGACTTGTTCACTTTGTTCTATCTTTCTGAAGTTTTTTTGAAAATGTTCTAAGCAAATGCTTTCTCATCACTTTCGAGTGATGTTAAATGCAATAAGTCACCGATTTATTTTGTTGGTACATTCTACGATTAGCTTCAGTTAGCTTGTAGGTAGTAGTTGTTGTGATAACAGTTGCACACGAAGCAGCTGACTTATTGCATTCAACGTCAGTAGAAAGTGATGAAAAAGCATTTGCTGAGAACATTTTCAAAAAAAAAGATCAGAAAGCTAGAACAAAGTGAACAAGTTGGAATCTGAATGGAAAGTCATTTAATTTGAAAAAGATTTGTTCTTATATTTAAAGCTACTGCTTTAAACTTCTAGATCCTTTTTGCTCAATGATCAGTGATTATTTTTAGAACAAAAAAACTCTTTATTTGCTTTAATTAGTACGCAGGTACTCTTTGTTTGTCTTAAGTAAAGAAACAGTTTTTGTTTATTCTAATTAGAACAAAGAAGATGCAATTGACCATTTTTAAGCAAAAGAAGAGCCTTAAAACAAATACTTTTATAAAAATGCAATTTTAAGTAAGATTAACATGCATTTCTTCTATATGGCGCAATACCTGAATAGCAAACCTTAACTTCAAAAAATCATATCTTGAAAACTACTCGGTACATTATTTTAAAAATTTGGATTCTTACTAATAAAAAGATGCTCTACACGATGGTGATGAAGAAAAAAAAAATTACTCGTAGGGTTTTTCTTAGATTACTTCGATTTACTTCGAACTTCTTCGAACAGTTTGCCAATATTCAATTTCAAATTGCATATCATTCTAAAGGGCAAGTCCATCCCTTTAGAATGTTCTTTATTTGAAGGAAATCGGCCTAATAGTTATTGAGTAATGATTTTTTAAAGTTAAAGTATTTTAAATTGATTTAAATTAGAAAAAAAATATTTAGTTCAAAGTATGTGGACTTTTTGAATTTTTTTTTAGTGCATTTGATTTGTCTTACTGAGACGAACAAAATGATATAAAATTTGTCAAGTTGTCACGACATGACTTTTTTTTTGTCGCCTTGTGTAATTGTTTTGTGCATGCGTTTCCAGCGTTAAACGTTCAGAAATTATGAAAATGACTTGTATTGCATCAGTCAAGCTCCCTTTCTCTTGTTGAGTTAAAGTTATCGCTATCTGCTGTTATCATTTTAAAGTTGTTCTTGTGGGAGCGGCACGAACTTGTTATAAGATGTCGCATTTAATATAATGTGCGGTTAGCTTTGGCCATTACTTTAATGTGAGTTTCGGTAGTAATTTAGCTGTTGCAATTACAGCGTCGAAACTTTTAGTTTGAGCAAACGCTTTATTAACAATTTATTTTTCTTTGCAGTCAGAAGGGTTACCACAGCCCTTGGAATTGGACAACCGTGACCGCAACCGGAGAATAACATCGGCTTCAACCTCCACCAACATGGAGGTCATCTTCGTACCAAAGCGTCAATAACGATGCTGCCTTCACAGGGTTCGACTTTGACTATTTTTCCAAATAGGTTTGTTTCAATCTCTTTCTTATTTACTTTACCGTGATGTGAACCAACAAATTGCTAGACGTTTACTCAAAAAACAATAACAATCCATTCGCACCTAAATCAACGTACGTGCGATTAATAATTCATTTTCATCGATGATTAGAATTTGTAATTTTACTACTTTGCATTTACATACAATTTTCGAACGCTGCGACATTTCCATTTCAGATTTGACGGTAAAAGGGCGCTGCCTATTCGAAATTAAAGCGAAACTTTACTACTGTAATATTTTCAAAATGACATGGGACGCCCGCATCTGATTCCTCAATTGATTATGACCACTTTAAAATTAGTTGGTGTATAATTAGTTTTGAAACGCTTGGTACCCTCATGACTGATAAGAAAACTTGTTATTTTTAATTTGTCTCATTTTTTTCGCCTGGTTAGATAAAAACCTCAAATTTTATCTTCAAATTCTTGGTTGTTTGTTTAGTTACCTGAGCTGGTGTGTAAAGCCCTCAAATAAAATTAATTCAGTTGATGGTATGTGACAAATCCGGCTCCTTGGAGGTGAATAGTAAGCCGCCCACTGAATGTACATTTTCTATTAGCGTCAACTTCCTGCTGAAGACAACGGTGTTTCGAAAATAAACACCTAGTGAAGTGTTAATAACAAATTAGCATTTGAAATAGTTGCTTTTTTGTGCATAAAGGGAAGCAGGCTGTAAATTGAATGGTTGCAATGTTCGTTTAAATTTAGAACCTCCGCTTTCAGTCGAGGTGAACTCATGACCCTGCTAGCTTCCATCCGTTTCAAACTCTGCATGGCTGCGGTATTGATTTTACTCGGTCGATGTCTCCCTGACTGTTTCAGGAAAGTGCGTTTGCAGGGCTCGATAAATGTTTTAATGAACTCGTCTTTATTCACCTCGAAAATTCCGGATTGTTGTGGTTTCGCTGTTTGCTCCAATTCGGGGAATTCACCGTGTCAATGGAGCACTTGGGACTTCTTTCGCGAATTCAAAACGCCAATTTTACCACAATAAATGGTTTGGGGTTGAATTTCAGCAGATGCTTACGACCCAAAGATTTTACGAATTTCGCACCCAGAATCAATGATTTTAAAATATTTAGAAAGCATAAAGACACCATTATTTATCTTTTTTGATTGCATTTACCTCCGTGAAATATTCGTTGAGGAGAAAGTGGGAAGATGAATAAAACCATATGTTAATAAAGAGTGACACTTTAAGACAGTGTAAACCCCCATTAGAGAAAATGAAATATGATCTATTGTATTTTCTCATTGGACCTACCCAGTGTATAACAACCATACACAAAAAATAAATTATCGTTTCTGTCTCAAAAAAAGGTATTTTCGGTAACGTGTAAAAGCACTTAAAATAAACTAAGAAAATTAAGAATTTGACTTGTTGATGTGATTTTTGACAAATTATTACTTTATCACGAAATTCCGGAAAACAGCGCGACGTTGATCGAACAGCAAATTTCTTTATGCAAATCTGGTAACAAAGTCGTCCAAGCTTGATGAATTGATTAGAAGAACAGCGTACTTTATCAAGTTAGGCACACAAATCCTTCAAATTTTGCATCAAAAACAGTGATTTCTGGTAAAGGTAATTTAACTTAAATTTCAACGATACTATCGAAAAAATATAAATAATTGGCGAAAAGCAAATATGTTATTTATGTTTTCACCCATTTTAGAATTTCATTCTCTTTTGTTCTATATCAAATATTGCTAATTGCCATAATTATGGTAATTGCATAAATTGTGTATATTTTTTTTTAATATGGCAGAGTAATTGTCAATGTTAATTAATGAACAAAAAGAAACTACGACAGTTTTTTGAATGACTTAAAAATGCAAATTGATTGTAACATTAGATTAGATCTTGATTCTAAATTGGATATTATGCCAACTATAATTAATGTTATCGATTTGTTTGTAATAAAAATATTAAAAAAGCATTCTAGTGGTATTTTACAACCTAAATGAAGTGTTCAATTGTGTCAACAAACTGTACTTTCGTCGTATAATTAATGGGATTTGGTGGCGATGGGTGGTACTTAAAAAACGAGGACAAGTGTTTAGTTACTTCTTGCTTTGTAAATGATTTATCTTTTTTATCGATTCTGAAATAAATTTTATGAACTTATTACAATTATTAAAATCATATATTGTAAAATTGAACCACATAATAAGAAACTATTATTTTTTTCCCAGTGTTTAAGATTATTAAGTCAAGAGAATAGCAAAATTTACTTGACGAAAACTTCATATTAATCGTCACTACTGGTCGTAGTTTTTTCTCCATCTTTAAAGCCTCCAACCATATCGAAATATCCTGTACGTGAGTTTGCAAACCACGGTAAAAAAAAAATTACCGGACCACAAACTCCTCTCTCTTGCTACTTTTATATAGGATGTTCCGTTTTTATTATTACAAATTTAAATAGATAATTGAATATTCAATTTTAATACATAAGTTTCCTATAGACATGTTTCGAGAAATGCTCTGTGAGGGAGCTACACCTCCTAAAAGGGGGTGCGTTTTTAAAGGATTTTTTTAAATATTTCAGAATAAATAAAATTACAAGATTTGGTACAGTTGATAACCTTGATACACCTAAACGAATTCCAAGATGAAATGTCTAAATTTTTAATCAGGGGCCTCCTAAACTGTAAAACGAATTTAATTTTTATGCTGTTTATGGTCTATAACATAAATTTTAAAACTGATGATTTTAGTCAAAATCCGTAGGTAAGTATTTTTTTTATAAAAAACTATGAAATTTGAATTTTGTTGCTGAAAGTGGCAAGAAACCAGAGGCAAAATAGTTACAGTACTTTTTACCCTAAACCCACCCAGTTTAGGAAGCCCTTAATTAAAAATTTAACATTTTTTCTTTGTATTCGTTTAGGTGTATAAAGGTTATCTGTACCAGATTTTGTATTTTTTTTTAAATGGTTTCGGAAATATTGGAAAAAGCCTATTAAAAGACACTCCCCTTTAAGGGGGTGTAGCTTCCTTTCGTGGCATTTTTTGATACATGTTCATAGGAAACATTTGTCTTAAAATTCTATTGCCTGTTTAAATTTGTAACAATAACAACGGAACACTCTGTATATTGTACAACTGTAATATTAGACAACGATGATTTTTTAGTATTACCAACCGCATCTACAATTTACTCAACTTCTGAGAACATTTTAAGAAAATAACAGGATTTTTCCATGATTTTGATCCGCTTTGGTCTGATTGAATCAAAATTTAATAGGATTAAAGAAAATTAATCTTTATTTCAAATCATGACAACCACCCACAATCCTGATTTGCATGGAAGTTAAATTATAAAAGAGCAATTGATGGATTTTATTCTGGCGGAAAATTGGCAAACAAAATTGTATTTTTCTCGAACAGGTGAGGAAGTGCAATCTGTTTAACTTCCAGATTAATTAATAATCTTGAAAGGATGTGATTAACACGTGCAGTCTCTCTTACATGATTGTGGTAAATCCATCGATAAAAGCTCGAAACAATTCACAATTTGACACCTGACGTGTTACACCAGTCAATAACCCCATAAAAAACAACTCCAAGCCAGGTATTGTTCTCTTTGACGCAAYGAGAAAAACGATTGTTGGGWTTGAAAGTGATGGAATTTTTGTTTTTYGCGAAGTTAGAAAAAAAATCTCACTTCACACAACATTTGCTTACTGATACAGTTTGACAAAGAAACTGGGAAAGCTCTGAATGTGGGTCACAACGTGTACTATATCCTATTAGAGTATAAAAATGAGGAAAGACGCTTAGTGGAAATTGGCATAAGGAGCTTCGTCCTGAAAGCTCGCTATTCATCGCTTTTAAAAAATCTTAAATAGATTAAGTTAATGGCGATCGAAAGTCGGTTTCAAAGCCATAAAGTGCGCTAAACGGTACAAATATCWCTCAGACCATGCAAAAAGAAATCATTTGCTTCGAACAATTTCAATTAATTCAAACGTAACCTACATTTTAATTAATATCTTTGCACTTTCTGTTCGAATACATACAACTGTTTGGAGCTCGTGTACTGAGAGCGGGTCAAAACACTCCATGAACTCTATTTTCACTAATTCTGTATACGCGGCCTAGATTGTCGACATACAAGACGCTCTATTAATCCAAATTCGTACTCACATTGCAATCAATTCTGGAATTTTTAAAACGCTGATGGTCGTTAATGATTTTAACAGGCTGAAAGCGGTCCTAATTATGCTCAAATGGTAATGTAAATGTTTGAACATTAATTGTATAAACATTTATATACTGTTATGGCAAATGTAAACTAACCAAAATAATTGGCAGGAGTTTAGTCAACCGAAGTGGCATTAAATCGGAAAACTGCTGCAATCATTAAAACAAATTAATCTCAAGTTATTGCCTGAGTTTTCGCTCTGAGGACTAATAAGGTCACTCAAACGACACATTTTATTAACAAAATTTGGAAAACTCAAAAAACCTAATAAGTACCTAATTTGAGAAAAATACATAGGTCTCTATATTTTACCTGAAGCAATTTGTAAATKAATATTTATCAGCAATGTAATGCACCRTCATTATAGCCAACATTTGATGTATGGTGAAGAAAATTCTGTTTTCTGAGCGGTTTGGATAATCCATYAGTTTTACATTACACTTTTATCAATATTGATGTCATTTTATATCGATATTTTATCTCGAATGTGGTGCTGCAAGTCAAAAACTGGTGATAAAACTTCCATTTGCCATCTGCGCCGTTGTAACTTACTTATTCAACAGTAAAGTTCAAATTGTTATCACCCAATTTTACAGTTGGCCAATTAGCAACTGATAATGTTTTACATATGATTTACATTTCGGTAACAAGTAAAGCGTTACGTCTGCGTAATTAGGTTTTCGTCACGCAATAATATTCAAGTTAGACACGATGAATTTGAAGTGGAAAAAATGCGGCGGTATTCTTGTAAGGAAGACAGCTATGGGGACAAGAAATTAACACTTCTTGTCGGAATAATTTATGATAATTTTCTTTTAGTTGATTTCGGCGTGAATTAGTTGAGTAAATSAGATTAATTAGCGATTTGTTGGTAGCTTCTGTTGACATTAATGGGATTTGTCTCGAAATTGATGATATACTACATATATACAACATTCCACGCTTATTACAATTATTAAGAAATGTTCCTGAATGTAAAAATATTGTATCTTGTATTTATATTGTGTATATAAAAGTATATAAATGTCTGGACTAATGTTATGTTTGATGTAATGTTATGTAAATGTTGTTAATAAATTTAAGTGTATGTTTTATGTATTATTGAGTTTGATTTTGCGTTGCGAGTATCTGTTATGTTTGATTAGAATTACGTGCAATATTTTTTTGGTTTGTAATGTTACACATAGCATTTCACTGTAACTTTTCCATGTTCGTTTTCACAATTTTGATTGAGAGAATTAGATCTAGCAATATATTTATATAAAAATCACAAATTCATGTAAAAATTTAGTCTTCGACTTTTGTACATAAAATGATTTTCATAGTTACAAGAAAAATATATATATATTGTATGCTTTGCATATCCTGAAGCGACTTTGATCGAAACATTTTATAAAGTAAATGAAAATTAGTCTTAAGTAAAAAGTAGATAAAGAAATTGGTAGCCCTCTCCAAATTTTCATCTGACTTTTTTATATAATTGTTATAACTGAAACTTAAAGAAAAATGTTTAGCAGATTTCAAAGTTTAATAAAGAATTGGAAAAATATTGTTTCTAAAAAATAAACTGTGAAAGATAACTTGAATTAGTTGCCATTCGAGAAATATCTTATTTTTACTTTCTTAACATTGTAATAACTTAGGTCCTAAATAATTTCAGGAGAGTCTTTAGCGCAATGCTTTGTTGATATTTTTTCTGTACATATTTTATTTTATCAAGTTGCAGTATTACGTCTCATTTTATTTTATCAACGTTAAAAAACAACTATCTGTGAGACACATCTCTTGGATGTATACAAACATATCGTAAAAAATTATTTTGTATAATTGCTTTTACTTTAAAAAAGTATTAAAAGTGTAGACAATAAAAACCACGTTGTGAAATTTGTTTGTAGAAGAAAAATATGGTGTTTGAGCGCTTAATAGCGATACTATAGTTGTTGTAATTATTAAAATATGTACAATTAAGTATTATTTATTGATTTTTGTAATGAATTTTTCTTTCAAACCAAAGAACAATTATTATAGTTTTAGAATGTAGCTCATACATAAACTAGCGGATAATAAAATGATTTAAAACTTCCATACGAATTTCATTACAACCCGAACTGATTTCTGACCCATTATTCACTCTTTATCAACCGATTTCATCTTTATTTGCAATTTAAAAATGCATTAATATGCCCATAACCAGTTTTTCGGACCTAAGTGTCCTTTTGTAAACATTTATCTCTGTTATAGAGAATTGCCCCGAACACTTCATAACGACAAACTCAATAATGGATTAAAGCAATTACTGTAATGGCGGGCATTGAGAGCCAAATTCCCCCAAACTTTTAAAGCAGAATAAATCATAATGAATGTAAAAATGCCTACAGAATTTCACTTGTGACTTAATAATAACAATAGCTTATGGAACCTGTGTTGTGGCGTAAAAAAGTGAGTAGTGACCAAATAAAAAAAAATATATAAACAATTAAATATAATGGTAATAAAAAACTAAATAAACAAATTTATAAACTTCTTTAATAAAACAACAAAACTAATAAAATATTCAATAACAACAAATAAATGAGAACTTCGATTTAAATTACAAAATCAGTCTTTCTACCAGAGTGGGCAATTGACCAAACAAGGTGTCGAAGATGTTTGGAAAATGGTGGTCACTTTCAGCACTTGCTGTATTTTTTTTATTCGTTTTTCATTTCAATAAACCTATTTTATTATTATTTCTATTTTAACTTGACTATTAAAAAAAGTATACAGATCTTTTTGCTGAGTGGGGTAATTACTTCTTTTGCCTACCTCCCCCCCCTTTTGTACCCGCGCTTGAGAAAATATTTATTTCAAATCTAGGAGATAAATTGATTGAAGTATTTCAATTTGATTTTTCTAAAAAACAATGTCATTAAAGCACTCTTTTAGTAATAAATAATAATAATAAATTTTCTCAACGCACAGTTTTCTTTATTAGCTTCATTTCAAAACGTTTCAAAATTAATACATAAATAAGAAACCCTAATAATATTTAAAGTGGGTGTTGCACTAAAAATATTTTTCAGTGCATTTAGCATTGACTGGAATTTTTTGAAAGTATTTGGAAATATTAAAATTATGTTTGGATTTTTTGGAATTACTAGAATTATTTGTGAATTACTGGAATTTTCTATAATTACTGGAGGTCTTTTTGCAATTATCCGAAATAATTTCTTTTCAAAATTACGTTGAATTTCTTAAAGTTACGAAATTAATTTTGGAATTACGAAAATTAAGTTATAGAATTGCAGAAATTAATTTGGAATTAATAGAATTAATCTGAAAACAATGGAATTATATGATGGATTGTTAGAATTACTGTAATTTTGGTAAAATTTTTTGAAATTGGAACATTTTTTTCAAGTTAACGGCCCCTCGTTGTATTGATGTCCCTTTTGGGCTATTATTCATAACAATATTCATTGCTGCTTTAACTTCAGTATTTTGTCGAAAATTGTGTATTTATGATCAAGAGGTTCTTGCCTCGGGCATGAATTTTACGGCTTTATTCTTGCTCTAGACTAAGCAAGACTACAAAGTCAACACTTTACAGACAATAACCAACATAAAGCAAAACAGCAAGTCCCCTCTGTCAAGAGGGAGTCGTGATTGGTTTTAATCTTTTTGGGATTTACAAACGTGAATAAAGTCAAGCCGCTTTTCAATTCGATTCAAGAAAAGTGTGAAAACCGAAATATTTACATAAATGCTTTTGAAAGCAAGAGTTGTATCGATGCAAAGGCATTGGCTTTTGGCATCAATGTGCTTTTATTGTCAAAACCACTAACGTTGATTATTCAAACAAGCTGTATCCCACTCACAACGTCACGTCTTGAAACTTAATACCACAATAATAGTACAAGCGGCCCTTTTACTTTGATCCTGCATAATACGAACCATACCTCTTGAAGGTGACAAAGATTGCTTTCTATTCCTTATATTACATGGCTCAAATAATATAATTTTACCCTTGTAAACGCTCTACAAGTCTATAATACCTATAATGCAAGATCCTTGCTCATTTGTGATTATTTGGAAATTTTTAGTTAGAATAGTATATTAAAGTACAAGTTGCAGAAGGTACAAGAAGAAGGTACAAGCACAAAATCGAAATTCCGAAACGAGCCGCGTAGCGGCGAGTTGAGGAACAAATGAGTGCTTGAAGAACCTTCTGCAACAAATACTTTATACTATTTTTTCTATTTTGCCACTATATATCATTTTATAAATTAGAAAACAAAAATTTTATTTTTTTTTCTAGAGAATTTTGTGACTGTTGGGGACATTTATGTGGAATTATTTTAGGCGGCTGTAAAAAATAAAAATAATTCTTATTTTCACATCATTTGCAAATGAATTGTGAAGAAAATCCGTCACTAAAATTAAATTAACGCCAACGACTTATTCTAGCACTCAAATGGCGTCATTTGGGTGCTGGAATAGACTTATTCTAACACCGAACTGAAAAAATAATTTATAACAAGAATACAACAGAAAGTTCATGAACTTTCACTGCAGATTCTGTAACTTATGCGTCTAGACTGAAATACGTGGTTGGATTCAGATACATATTATTGACTTTAAGTAAAACATACCTACAGCTTGGTAACAAAGTTATGATGAAGGTATCATATATTTTATAATATCAAGTATCTCATAAAAGCAAATTTGTGGTGTCGAAAACTTATTCATTATCTTAAGTAATTTTTAAAATAGGTTTTTATGTTGAAGGAAACGATTTCTGTATACCCAATTTTCTTAATAACATTTTAATAAAACTTATTAACATTGTCTCATATTACAGCGACTTCGTGCCTTTGTGCCGTTTTTGCAATTTACTTAAACGTGGCTGACGAGGGATGTAAACTCTGATGATTGAACCTGTGAACTCATAAATATGACTCTTAATAATTCGTCGAAAGGGTTAAACTGGAAAAATTGTTTAAGTTTTATTATTGCTCGGACGATTGTTCGTAACATGTTCAGCATACGTGTTAATAAGGCTTTTACGAGTACAGCCAACAACGTCAAAGTCTAATAACTATTTTATTATAACTTGTAATTACAACTTTACTACTTGCGCATTTAGAAGGTTTTAATGTCGTGAATTTAATTTCCTTTTAGACGTGCTATTTACAAAGGATTATTTCGATATCGACGTGATTTCCACTTAAATTACTGCATTGGTCGATAGAATATTTTTCATTAATTGCTTGTACTTTCAATGAGACAAATTACCTCAGTTAATGGAATCAATTTTTAATAACTGGTGATGGTTTAATCGGTAGAATGAAGACTGGACTCGTCAGCTACTCAAAACGTTTTTTTAGGAATAATTGCGTGCGGTTTATTAAGTTTTTACGTGTAATAACAGCATAATTTATGTACTATAAAATAACAAAAAAGATGTAATAAATTAATTAGGCGATTTCCAACTCACGGTAACTTAATTCGAACTTTTRTGTTTCTCTTGCGTGTTATAATTCTACCGTCAGTTTTTAATGTTTTTTTTTTCAATAATTAATATTGTAGTCAAATGCAATAAAACTGAGTAAATAAAAACAGAGACTAAAATCAAAAATTTGATCTGATGTTAACGATATCTGCTTATCTCTGCAAAATCTTTTTAGCATCAGTTTTTAAGTTAGTTTTTTTAACAGAACATTATTACAGTCTGCAATGTCTGCATAGGGCATCATTAAAAAAACCACTGATAAAAATGATGAAGTAATTGTAAATAATCAAAATTCCCTCTGCAGTGTGTTCTTCATAATCATAATATTAGAAACATTAAATTTAAAACATAAGAATAAAATTTTAATAACTATATTAATTAATATTAAACTATATTAATAATGATAATAATGTGTTGTCGCTGAATTATTTTGCAACCATTATAGGATTTTTATATTCTGATATTTTAAATACATTATTCCTACTTATTTTAAAATTCTTCCCTATCATTAATCATTCATCTTTTTTCTATTAAAAAACATATTTCATAAGATCAGTCTTGAAGCACGAATTCAAGTTTAAAAAACGAGTGATGTAGCCATGAGTTATTTTAAAGAATGAGTGCCCTCTTTATGCCGTTTTTAAACAATTTTTTTTTACTTTAATCGATTTAGGGATTGCTGTGACCTTTTTTATTAAAGAACATCAGAATAATCCCACCTCTAATTCTTCTGTCTATGTCAAAACCGTCAAAACAACAAATGATTTATTTCATGTTGAAAAACTACTGGCAGTTGGGCAAATTTATAACACTTTTTCTCTTCTTTGCAGTTTCTTTGTTATTTTAACAAATATTTCATATTACACAGAGCGACAAAAAAATGGCATGTCGTGCCAACTTGACATATTATACAGGGTGCGCCAGAACTCGCGCCCCAGAGAAAAATACCATGTAAGGTAAGACACCAGAAACATGAAAAAGAAATGTTAAAAAAAAAGTTATGAGAGTTTAAATTTTGCACTTTGACTTTATTTATTCCTGTTGAAAAAATAATTTTCCAATTTTTTTTGCTACAGGCTATTTGAAGAGGAAACAAGGAAGCTGTATATCCTAAATTGCAACTATGTTTAACGTTATCTGTGGGTTTTATTGGCAAAATTTTTGTACCTTTACTAAATAATTATAAAAAAACATATATAAGATCATCAGTATCATTAAATAGACATAAAAAATGTCAAATGTCAAAAAATAAATGTCAAAATTTTTTAAACATTTTTTTCATGTTCCTGATATCTTATCTTACTTGAATTTTTTTTCTGGGGCGCGAGTTCGGATTCAGTCTGTATATCATTTTGTTCATCTCAGTGAGACAAATTAAATGCACTAAATTTTTTTTTTTAAAATTCACAAACTTTGAACTAAAGAATTTTTTCTAATTTAAATGAATTTAAAATACTTTAAATTCAAAAAATCATTACTCAATAACTATTAGGCCGATTTCCTTCAAATAAAGACCATTCTAAAGGGATGAGCTTGGCCCTTTAGAATGATATGCAATTTGAAATTAAATATTAGCGAACTTTTCTTCGAACAGTGTTTTTAGAAGTTTGAAGTAAATCGAAGTAGACTAAGAGAAAACCTACGAGTAATTTTTTTTCCGTCATTACCATCGTGTAGAGGCATTACGAGTAGTTGAAATCCAAATTAAAAAAAAAAATAGGTATACCGAGTAGTTTTCAAGATATGATTTTTTTGAAGTTGTTTGTATTTTACTGTTTTCTTTTTTTTTATTTTAAGATACTCATTTGTATTTTACTATTGATTCTTAATCAAACTTTTTCAAATCTACCACTCAGGGCGTTTTTACTTTTTCATTCTATACTTGTAAACAGTGGCGTACTCATAAAACCCACCCAACTGCAACATCATTTCCTGCGCTCCTATTATTAGTCCCTCAATAACACCTTTATTCCATCATCCATAAAGCCAAATTGCATTTATACGCCGGTCAACCATATAAGGCCTCAAAACCCCCGTCATTTCGTAAACTTTAAATAATATTTTTGGCACGACGACCGTAAAATTTCTCCGGATCGAGATTTATTTCCGGCGCAGGAATCGATACGAAACCGGTCGTAAATCAAATCTCCTGCAGCTTTCCACATTTCTTGCATCCTCTGGCAGCGTATTCCACGCCACTGATGAAATTTATATTAACGCCGATCCCCGTGCGGCCTTGACAACGAGACGCACCACAAATAAAAAGTCAGATCGTATCTGGAGGAGTTCGTGAAACTTCTCTGCGATGCTGCTGCATAAGGGCGATTCTTGAAGCGAGCCTTCGCTCTCTTTAGTTCCGCCAGCCCCGACTTCATCGACTTATTCACTGTCTGTGTGTATGTGCGTATGTTGACAAAACCAGAAGCACAAAGAACTGCATGGAAATGCAATTATTTTCTTCACCTACCGGTAACTCACTATTACAGCTCTAATCGTAATTAAGACGTAGCAGGAAAATAGATTCCAAGGACGAAGGGTGAAGAATGTGCATAACAATGAGAAAAACTGAATTCTGAAAATACCAAACGAAGGTGTGTCATAGTAAACACAAAGTGTGGAAATTTTTATCCTGAGTGGAAAGTCTTTTGACCAAAAACAGTGTTACCATGACAGGAATGCATATTAATATTTCATAAAGCATTTCCTGACGAATATTCATTTACAAATGGACGTGCATCATTTAATTTGAATCATGACATATGATAATGGATTTCATTTTGCAGCATGTTGACAATATTAAATATTGCTAACGACGGGTAGCTATAATGCATTTAATAACAACACTTAAAAATTTATGGCCTTATTGTTTTCTTCAGCTGATATGAATTGTGATATAATCAATGCCCAATCAAATCCAAATGAAGAGTAAAATAAGATTTAGCTTCAATCGGTACAACACTACAATTGCAGGCATCAGTCTATTTAATTTTATTCACAATAATGGAATTGAACACATGCATGAAAAACAAAAACATAGATTCACTTCCGCTTTATGTTATCTATCATTTATTTCATAAATCCAGCTTTATTAAATGAATTTAGGGTATGGCRGCAGATGGCCTAACATCAGTCCTACTATTAGCATAAAAACATTATTAAATCATTTTTACAACACTAATACTTTATACTGTTTCTATGGTGCTTTTAAGCTCACCTCTTATYTTTCCGTTAAAATATGCTTCTGAATTTAGTATTTCTGATTCAATATTAGTGTTGCAAAAAATCTTGAAGAAAACACGAGTTTTATAATTTAAAAATCTCAGCCTATTAAACTACGACCTCGATTTTTAAACTGTCTATAAAACTCTAATTGTCTTAATAGCCATAAAGTAGTTCGGTATAATTTTAATATTTCTATAATACGGGTATCAATATTATATAATTTTTTAATATCTCTGTAGATTTCAGTAAAGTTGAAACTTTTAGAGAAAAATGCCGAGTAAGATAAGATACCAGAAACATGGAAAAAATGTTAATAATCTATAGAATTTCGAAATGATGGGGGTTTAAATTTTGACCGTATTTATTTCTGTTTGAAAGATAATGGTTTTACATATTTTTTTGCTGTAGGCTATTAGAAGAGGAAACAAAAAGTTGCATCCTGAACTCTTTGTTTAACGTTATTTGTAGCTTTTATTGACAAAGTTTTTGTTCTTTTATTGAATAAATTATAAAAAAAACATATACCGTGAGATCAAGAATTATATTGGTCAAGGGSGTCATGGGTTTTAAAATAATTGTCGTAGGTTYTGTGCACGCTGTCAGTGAGTCAAACTTTGACAGAATTATTTCAAAAGGAAGATATAAGCAACGACAAACGTTTTCCATTCCATGCCCACCCATGACCTAGATAATTTTTGATTTCACGGTACAAGATCATCGGTAACAACAGGGTCATTTGAAATTTTTTTGAGGGGGGGGGGGCAAGTTAATTGATGATTAATTCATTAGAACACGAGTAAGCTTTTAAAATTAATAAATATAACGCTAGATAATAATTTTAACACATATGTAACTAACTGCATAAAATTTACTCAAACAATGTAAAAATAAAAACAGACAGTAATTTAAATAAAATTAGATGGGGTAATTTTAGTCAAGGGGGGGGCATTGCCCCTTTCTGCCCCCCCACCCGTAATGGCGCCCCTGGGTAACAATAGACAGACTTTAAAAAGGTCAAAGGTCAAAAAAAATCGACAATAGAATTATTTAAATGCCTTTCCATATTTTTGGTATATTATCTTATATACTCGGTATTTTTCTCTGAGTGCTAGTTACGAGTATGAAACATCCTCGTAGAATGCGTGAAAAACTATAAGCGTTGATGCCAGCTTGTATACTTATAATTTTTTATTCAAACTTAAATGAGAAAATTAGTAAATTTAAAACTCACTTATTAGTTACATTTAGGTAATAATTATTATCGATAAAAATTCTTTCACTGTTTTGCACAATTTACAGCAAATAATTCACTAAAGCTAAATTTGGTAACTATACAAAATTAGACTTTGTGTTTGAAATCACGAAGAAATGTTTTTTACAAATGTCTCTTTTTCTAAACTTTGTTGATTTTGGTTTTTATGTTTCCTCAACAACACATTTATGAAAAATTAGTTTCCTCAACTTATGTCTTGATTGTAAATGTGTTAATCGGACAACATGGTCCTGATTTTGAGTTTATGATGTTGAGAAAAAATGAGATTTTGTTCAAATATTTTATCCCACTTGACGAAAATGTAACAACCACTTCTTATAAAAACATCGTGAATGTGTCTTACATGTGAAACTAATTATAAAAACTTAAACGATTGAACAGATTGCCGTAACTTGATGTGTTTTGAATAAACTACTTACTAAAAATCTGAAAAACCAATTTTGTTTTGTGTATATGTTGCAATAAATCAAATTGAGACATTATAAACTGTAAATACATTAGCGGAATTAATTAAAAATCAGTTTTTTTATTTGATTTCACAACATTCATATTTTTTGAAATTACATATACGATGCGTTCAATTAATTTTTTGATCAAAATGGCCTGTGACTTTGAAATTAAATTCATCGTTAAAACGTATAGACACTAGACAGAAGATAATTATATGATGTGGCATGTTTTATATCATCTGTTACTACATTATTCCGGGTTGCCAACTTAATTTCACCATCACAGATCACTTTAGTACCTACCCACACTCATGAAATAGTAATTTACGTTATAAGTCCGGTAAGTCGAATATTACAGTACTGAAGTAAGTAACGAGTAAGTACTGTTACAAAAAAATTGCCAAAAAAATTGATTTGCTTGAAGGTTACACTTACTCTGGTAGCGTAATAGCCCGCTCCCAGGACTCAAAATGGGGGAAATTTAATTTACCGGACAATATAAAACAAATTTTATTTTATCATTAAAGACTGTTTTGGTTACTCCATTTTGTATTATAATTATAAATCAACCGCTTAAGTGGATCTATTACCTCTGTATTATTGTTTCTAATAAATTTATCTTTATAAACATCGCGCACAATAGAAAGCTTGGGTGTTATTATATATTTTTTGAAGTTATTTTACGATCACAATATAATACTCATATCAGCAACATGTAATTGTTAGGCGTTGGTTGATCTTTCAATGAGTTACCTTCATATTCCATCAGAAATACCAAGCGTGTCTTAAATGCATTCTAAGGCCACGATATTAATATAATTATCATGACTACAACGTTTTTCAAAGTTATAAACACTAAACTGCATACAAATTTCGAAAAATGCCTCCTTTATAAATTACATCCTTTATGCAACAGCTACAAAAGGGTTACCTTGTGGACATTTCCAGATTCCCCTTTCGTTCCAGCTTTATTGATTGACCACACAATCAGCTACAACAGAGGAGCCCATTGATGAGAGTTTCCCACAAAAAAGTGGATTAGCGCACCAGAAAATAAAAGAAATTGACAAATAAAAGTCCCCAATTATATTAACAATTTCACTCTTTTTATTACGTGTATTTCGTAGCTAAACACTAAATTTGTAACTATGACAAATCTAACTTTTATTTTTTTTATGAGAAAAAATTCCCGTTTTTTGTAGTATGCAGGGTGTCCCAGCGAGTTGAAAAACCTTTAAATGGTGAAATTAAAAAAAGTATATAAGACATTGATAGATACTAATCTAGTCCATCGTCAAAAATTATTTTCAACTATACAGCGTGTCTCAAAAATAAGTTACAATACAAATTTGTGTTTTTTAAATGAAACACCTTATGTTTCTTAGCGTTCTTGGATGTAGATTTTTATGACAATGTTTTTATATTGTTTTTAAGCTAAATTTTTATTGGTCGATTTTTCTTAGTTTTAAAAATAAGACGGTTTTTTTGACTTTTTAAAAATTTATTTGGTACACAAAAACTAAGACATCTAGAAATATTTTTTTTACTACCACAAAGAAGAAGGTACAAGCTATAAGGTTGTAACATTTTTTTAGTGTGTTGCATTTGCAAGGTTAAAAAAATGAAGGCGTTCAATAACTTAATAAAATTAAATAGAACACCCTATTTATTGTTTTCGCATTTAAAAGATTATTAAAATGTCTTTCTAAAATTATTTATTTTTAGGTGTTTATAATCAACAACTAAAAAATATTTAACGTTAAACATTAAAAAAATTCTATTGTTTCAGAAGCCAAAAAGTGCACAGTTGCACAACAGATGGAAGAAATATCACTTAATAATCACATTTGTGTTAAACTGAATCCATTATTCTTTATTTTTACAATAAAATCATTTAAATTTCAGTATTTATAACGACTTTTACAATCTCTTGATAAATCAACGGATCCGTAATGGTGGCCATAACAATGCTCAGATATTGATAGGCATTGTTGATACAATTATTATTGAATCTTAAATATCTTTTCATTTATCAATTCTAGACATTGAAAGTTTATTTTTTTAGACAGACAATCTATTAGATGCAAAAATAAAAAATAGAGTATTTATTTATTTTAACAAATTTCTTAATTTATTAATCTTTACAAATGCAAAACACTAAAAAATTGCTACAGCTTTAAATTCTGTACTTTCTTCGTTGCAGAAGTAAGAAAATTTTTTTTCTAGTTGTACCTACCTATTAGTTTTTGTGAAATAAATTTTTAAAAAGTACATGTTTTCGTCGAAAAAAAACCGTCTTATTTCTAAAACTAAGCGAAATCCACCAATAAAAGTTTAGCGTAAAAATATTGTTTAAAAAGGCTACATCCAAAAAATGCCAAGAAACATACGATGTTTCATTAAAAAAAAAAACACAAGTTTGTATCGTAATTTATTTTTGGAATATGCTGTATGGTTAAAAATAATTTTAGGTGATGCACTAGTTAGTATCTATCAATGTCCAATACACTTTTTTTAAATTTCATTATTTAATGGACATTTTCAACTCGCTGGGACACTCTGTATAAAAATTACAGACTGACCTCATCAAATTAAACACGAACCTTATTGATGACTATATTACATATTTTTTCAGAAGTGTTACTTCAGTTTTTCAGGAGATCGTCTATTAGCTACAAGCGTTAGCCAATAAATTATGCAGACAGCATGGAAATATGATTAATGTAAGGAAAGAGGCAGGATGCGTGCAGCGTATCAATTTAATAAAATCCACAAGTCGACGTAAACAATCCCATTAATAGCAAGGATTAAGTAACGCCAAAGTGTTATGTAAATAATAATTTATGTAAAATTTCGTTTAATTAAATTTCGCATCAGCAGCAATTAGTTCCAGCTCATAAAACAATTTAGGTGTTACAACTGTGAGAAAGGATAATTGCATGTAAAATAGAACTTGTCCCTTAACACCATTCTCAACCTATAAACGCCTGAAAAACAATAATCCTTTGCTTACGGATTTCTAAAAACGTATACTATTCAATAAAAACGCACATTAAAACCCCCTTTCTGAAATTTTACGGCTCAAGAACAAAGCGTCGTAATTAAGGTAATGACGATTGCCATTAGGCCCTTCGTGGTGGAGCCAATTCATGATTTCTTAATTACGCTCTCACGAGCATTGTTGAATAATCTTATTTTGGAAAATCAGTTCGGTCTGTAAATCCTGTTAACAGTGGGGGAATAAGGAATTTGGGCCTTATGTGTGAAACACGCCAATTAGATTAAAGAGGGTGACGACTGCATCGGAATTGCGATGATGTTATTCTGGAGTCATATGCAGCGGCTCCCTGCAAAGACCTATTTTCTGCTCTGGTTAATTGAAATGTACTGCTGAACGGGGGCGCTTTGTGCCAAGGCTCCCCTCATCCATATTTCAAGGCTCATCCTTTATTCAAGTCGCTTTTTAATTTAATTGTGACAGAATGGATATCGGCTCTGAAAAATCTTCGACGTTTCTTCAGACGAGTGACTTTTCGTGCTGAAAAATTAGACACGTAGACGCAATTAAATGTTTGATTGTATCTAGCTTATATTATGCTCTTGTCTTTTTGATTAATCTTATTTACATTTGGGACAACATTAATAAGAGGCCTTGACCTGGCAAAACTCGTTTGTTTCTCCACGTGTAACAATTAAAACGACCTTTGTTAAAAGTTGTGGGCAAACTTTTCCCTGAAATAAAAAATGGCGCCTTTCCTCGTTTAATGTTTTCAGGTGGTAAAAGCGAGTCTTGGGGGAAAATTCTGATTGACTTAATGAAACTCGGAAGTCTAGTTAAGTATCGATTTTATAATTTAGATTTGTACATGAGCTTTTAA
Source organism: Tribolium madens (assembly GCF_015345945.1). Classification (NCBI taxonomy): domain Eukaryota; kingdom Metazoa; phylum Arthropoda; class Insecta; order Coleoptera; family Tenebrionidae; genus Tribolium; species Tribolium madens. The sequence continues at coordinate 10,598,131 of NW_025401069.1, forward strand.
ATTATGTACAAGCGTAGCCCTCTTGTTGAAAATTTAGCAATAAAGGAGTTGATTAAAAATTATTATTGCGTGATTTTAATGTGCCGTGAGGTTTGCAAATAAACTAGTGAAGAATGGTCGACGTTTCAGTTTACATTTAGAATTACAGCATTTTATTGTAAATTACCTTGTAATATATTTTATCGCTAGTTTATGGTATTATAATTCATACGAGACCACACAATACCATGGTAAGTTTACATCTGCACGGGTTATGAAGGTGACAAAACTGGATTGATAAAGGAGACTTGGAATTGGAACAGAGTACGAACAAGTTAGTTATTTACTATTTGTTCTATTAGTTACAACACAAATTATGATAACTTATTTTAATATGCTTATTAAAAGAATAAACTATACTTACCAACTTGCCTGGATTCGTACAAAAATTAAATTAAAATATTTGAAGGTTAAAAAATATCTAATTTAATCGTTACGAGAGTTTTTTGTTTCCTGAGTTCAAATTCAAAACCTATTTTTTTCTAAAACAAACTGAAATTGAGCATTAACATTATTTTTAGTAGCACCTTAATAATTTTAACCTTCCCTGGTTATAGAAACAGAACATTATTGTTAATTTAAATTTTGTTGTTACACTTGGTTGCTAAAACAAACTTTAATTAAATTGCAGTGTATGTAGATGACAAAATGTAAACTTTCAGAAATATCTGTGTTAATTTACGTGGCAGTAACTTTTACCTTAAAACACCTAAACTATAAGTTTATGAAAGCTCAGCCCTCACACATCACATAACAAATAAATATTTTCTTTTAATCATAATAAGGAACAAAAATGACACCACATTTTTAATAATATGTATGTTCCTTGAAATTCAATTTAATTCGATTTTTTTTCAAGTAAAATCATCTTTATAATAGTACCTAATTAAATCAAAATAAGAAATTAATTGCACCTAATGTCACGAGAAATAGAGAAAATAATATAATAAATTTTCCAAATTTCACAAAATCCTCTTTTGTAATATGTTTGTGTAGCGACTAACGTATGCATCAATAGAAAACCTCTTGGAAAAGATAGACCAATTGCTCTGTGGGTAAAATTTTAGCATTTCTTAATGAGAAATTTAGAATTTATTTTAAATGGATATTTTGTTTGTTATGTTTGTTGCTACTTAAAAAACGGTCCGATTTTAAAGAAGTTTGAATTTCTACATTTTATTTCAATGTAACTCTATTCGTAAATGTCAAAGTTATGCCAATATTGTAATTGGCAATTAATTTTTGAAACACATAAGTTTTAATGAACTAAATAAAATGTAAATTTCATTGTGATCGAATAAAACTGTAAGACGATTTAAATCATTCGGCACTTACTTAAAAATTTTAATAAGTGTTCCCTCGGCATCTATTTTTTTGGATCGTATTAAACTATTAGGTAAAAAAAATACGGAGTTGACAGTTAATTAAAATTTAAACAAACTTAAGTTTTATAAATTTTTTGATTGTTTTAAAATAACTTTGATTGTAAGTAGGTAGGTAGGTTCTATAGATATTTATCAAAGTACATTTTGATAGCAGTTTGTAACAAAAAATAATTAACATGAATGAATTATTATTACATTTATTTAGAAGTGTAGCCAGCTCCGTTATTTCATGATTGTTTTTATCTAAAAACGAATATTGTAAAGTAATATTCTTTAAAGACAATATTATCTGTTAAAAGTAGCTACATTATTATAAAGTGCACAACAATTTGAAAATCTTGCGATTTTAAAACTTAGAAACAAGATAAACAAACACCAAATATCCATTACCGTCGAACCATCATACTTTTATGGACTTTTTTGTAGTAAACAAGTCATTATGGGAATGACTTCCTTCTATTCCAAATATGCAGATGATGGGTATAGCGTAGTAAACAATAACCACAGACTGTTACAAACAACAAAATAAGTCAATGTTAATTTATATTACGCTATTACGCAAAATGTAACTTTTGGTTAATTAAATAACATTACAATATTTTTTTGTTATTTACAATTATTCAATGTAAGTGTGGCTATTAGTGCTATTACTAAAATAATGAAAGAACAGTTTTATAGACTTTTTTGTAATTTGCCTCCATCTTGATTCTCTAATAGGCGTATTAAAGAATGCGACGTCACCATGTGCGATGTCAAAAAGCGACTTGATCTTTGACTCTTAAAATTAAGTCATATTACCAAACGTCACAACAATCCCTAAATCGATTAAAGTAAAAATTTTTGTTTAAAAACGGCATAAAGTGGGCAAATTACAAAAAATTGTATAAAAACTCCTTTCATAAGACCTTGAATCACTCATTCTTTAAAATAACTCGTGGCCATTTATTTTTTAAAATTGAATTCGTGCTTCAAAATTGGTTTTATGAAACTTGTTTATTAATATACTATTATAGAACAAAGCCATTTTTGAAAAAATATAACTAGCTGGTCAAGTGAACAAAAATTTTAAGCTTTAAAATTTTTGTTGCCTAAAAAATAATACACATAAATTTTAATGACTCCATATCAACTGTATCAATATCCAATTGAATGTGCTTGATGATTCTTAATTATGGGTGTGTCATAATCAGGGGCGTCACGTCGGAAGGTCAAGAGGAGACATACCCCCACCTCGCAAATAAATACAATTTTTTTGCACATCTATGAACCCATAGACTGTGTTTTTAGCCGTTAACCTCTACACGTCTTAATTAAATAATTAGAAACAATTATTGTTGTGTCTAATAATTTAATTAATAGTGGTAGGTTCTATAGAAACGAGTGTGTTATAATATTACATTTTCTTCACACGGCCTACTTTATAAACTCGTCGTCTCATATTCATATTCTATAAAATAAAATCAATTCCAATTTTGTCCCAGTTTCTCCTTGAACTATATCCAATGGTCACATATACATATAGTGTATTCTTTGCCTAGCAGATGGCGCCAGAGTGGTGTTTGTAGCCGATGGCTCGACAGTACCGAGCGCCAAAGTTCAAATGAATTTTAAGTAGTTTCCTGTAGCGCTGCCATAACGCAATCAATACATTGGGGTCAGCAAATATTTTCGAGGTATAAATAAAGTGTCGAAATGCGTTTACATTTGCTAGTTAATCAAATGGCAACCTAGTGTTAGTCACAGTGAGATAGTTTGAAACTGAGTTTGAGTGCATAGTTGCGAAGAATCTCAACGAAAACGTGAGATATTCGGAAGTTTAAATGATTATTAATTTAAAGAAGCATGAAAATGGCGGAAAAGTCCGTAATGCTGACGTTCCAAAATAATTGTGAAGCTATTAATAGTAATTGTGTCGAGGTTATAAACGAAGCAGACGAAAAAAATACTAATAATGACATAACAGAGATAGCAACAAATACAAATAAGCCGGAAGACGAACCAGAAATGACAGGGACGCAAGAGGACGCTGTTGAAAAATTTTTAGCGGGAGAAAGCAAAAACGACTTCACTGATGATCTCTTATTGGAGAATATCGAATCAGAAAACGACGGCATTGAATTCAAAAGCGACAATGTCATTATGGACTGTCCTGAGATTGAAAAATCCGAATTTTTTGATGGGCCAGAAGAAGAAGATGGGGAAGACGAGAAAATGGAAGCTTTGTCGTGTGGAAACTCCATAGAGGAAAGCCTAGAAGCGGAGAATACTGAAAGGTGAGCCTCATTTCTTTATATCTCTTCATAAATATTTTAACATTCTTCGGTCTTACCGTCTACCATATGCCAATTTCTTAAATAATTCATTGGAGACAATAGGTTGCGAAGGCCGGATGAACGTTTCTTTTAGATTGGCCATGAACTAACATTCTATAAAATAAACTGTAAAAGATTGTCGCTATTTTTTCCTTGAAGCATCAAATAAAACCTTATTGTTTATTAGAACGAGAATCTTTTCGATTATTATTATCTAATAAAACTTAAAATAGTATTTTAATGTTTCTCAACTGAGTAATTTCCATTTATCACAACGATTAATTATATAGTTTATGTCACAATGTCATTCCCCAAATTTTACATTTTCTTCCCATCTATTGTTTTGTCACATGAGAACAAAACTGAAGATCCAACTGAAACTCCTCTTTGAATGTTGTTTTGCAACACGAAATTAAAACATTATTTAAAACAAGTCTTTTTTATTATTGCCATTTTCGCTTACCATTAAATATTTATTTTTAGTGTAAAAAAATATATAGAATTTCAATCACAAGCAAAAACAGTTTCTAACAGTTTTTCCTAATTTTTTCTTATATAATAGAAAAAACATCAAGCTTATTAAAAAATACAAAAAAATTTATATAAACAAAATTAAATATTTCCCCTTTTGGTTGTAATATTCTATTCTGCTACTTTTTACTATATGTAAAAACTTTCAAAAGTTCAATATAAAAAACTACCTTATACTGTCATCTGACTGATATTTGCCAATGAAACTTTTTTTTGTCATTAAAATTGTTAATTAAACAATTTGTCTATCTTAGGAAATTTATTAATTGAACTAAGTGTAATTAAATCATCGCTTTGATCTGKTGCCTACCTGTTATTACGCCTCAAATTACTATTTTTGAAAGTAAATAAGTCAAATTGACATATACTTGACAAGAGTTAAAAATGAGGTTATTAATGTAAAGATTTTTTTAGAGTTTACATTATGAAAATGACAATACTGCCCGAAATTTTAATTCCGCAACTGTACATAAGTATACTATAGTAAAAAGTAGTTTTTATCGATTTTCAAAAATAAAACAACATTTTTGATCAGTGAAAAATGGTGATTCATCGTCCTACCTTGTTTTTTCAAAAATATTTTCCATTATAATGATTTTAAATTTTGTTTTCAAAAATGTCAAAAAATAAAAAAGTGCTACGTTGACGAGTTTTTAATAGTAGGTATATTCGTAAGGCGTTTCGTAAGGTAAGTTTTGTGGAACGAGTTCAAGTTTATGAAACGAGAAGCGAAGCGCGAGTTTTATAAAGAAAGAGTTCTCACAAATGACTTATAAAACAAGTTTTTTAAGCTATTTTTTCTGTTTTACTCATTTTACGAGTACGTGCTTTTTTAACATAAAAGTTATTTTTTTTAGTTTAGGAACTTTTGCCCTAATAAGGCGGTAGCTGGTAATAAACGCCACAAAGCTTGAAAAATTCGATTTTTGTAGTGTCAAATCTCAGGTATTTTTCAAAATTTTGTTGAATTAACAATGAATACTGCAAATATTTCATGCACTCCACCTGAATTAAGAGAAATCGCTAAAAACACCGCTGAAAATTTACTAAATTGAACTGGTCTATTTCAGCACTCGAATTGGTGTTGAAATGGTTCATTAAAGCATCAATTTTGATATCGAAATAAGCTTTCTTTCAGACGCAGAATAGAAAAATAACATTTTATGTACAAAACTTTTTTGCAATTGCAAAAATTATAAAATAAATAATTATAAATAATGTGAATAGTTAAAAAGAAAATAAAAATATAAATTCCGCGTCATCTGTCGCGTTAGAAACATACTAAAACCTGTTCCGTACAGCCTTTTTTTTCCATTGCTCAAATACGATTTCATAATACTTAAAAATGTCAATTTGTTTAAATGTTTAAATATTTTGAAAATATTCTATAATTTATTTATAGAGAAAGAAATTTTGATATTTCAAAAACGCAGTAAAAACATAGGTGCCTTTCTGTTTTAAGAACAAAGTTGATACCCATTTCTAGAATAACCGGAAGTGCTGTCATTTTGAAAACATTTTCATTGAGGAGAACCTCACCAGCTTTGACTCGATAGAAATTTTGAGATAATTATCATTAAAACAATATTATGTGAGGTTATTATTTATTGTCTTGTTTTCGAAAAAAAAGATTATTTTTGCTTAAGAAACCTTAACTCTTAACAGTAATTTTTAACAAATACATCAAACTTGACACATATAATGAAGGATTTTATGTGGTAATGTAAAGGGCGAGTAAATGCAATTATTATTATCGATAATGGAATTAGTTAACAAGGTTATTTCAACAAGTTTTTGTTCAATATTGTCTTATCATGACTATCCACATTTAATTAAGTAATAGCAATAAATACACCTTTGTTTAACAAAATGAGGAAGGGAGTAATCCCCTGGATTTTTTATTATTTACAAAATTGATTATGTAAATTGCGATAAATAAGTAATTACTATGTTAATGATATTTGAAATAAAATATAAGATTTTGAGTCTTTTTAATATTTAGGTAACTTTTATCGCGTGGCTTAAACTTTTAAAAAAAGAAAGTCTATTATTTTTTCTAATCTATCGACCTACTTCTCCCTCAAGAAATTCAAACTTCGTTGACGTCATAGCGGTACACATAACACAATAGTGAGGGTAAATGAGAGAGGGTGCTCTTTGAAGGGCATCTGCCTAACCCTGGCAGGCGACAAGGACCCSTATGAGAAGAGTCCTTAAGAGTGAAGCCGCATTATRCCAATCAGCAGGGGATGAATCGTTGCAAGCTTGAAATGCACCTTAAAATAGTTTGATCGTGTGCATTGCGAAAACGCCACCAAATATGCCCCAATGTTTGGTGAAAACTTGCGGGAATTATTATGGAAAGACACGTAATGGCAATAAAGTAATTTATCACATGTTACCAGCCAACCCTAAGCTGCAATCCAAGTGGGTAGAATTGTGTACAAACAAGAAAAACGTGAAAGTAAGTGGGTACGCTCGCGTGTGTAGTGAACATTTTTCTGAAAATTCTTATCAGAGAGATTTACAACACGAGCTTCTCGGATTGCCTCTACGCAGAAAACTGAAACCTGATGCACTTCCTGAGCTGAATTTACCCCTCAAAGTGGCCAATGAAAAGGTTCTGGCAACAACTGATCATAATATAAAAGATGAGAGGTGTTCCAAGCCGTGGAAAATGCCSATGAGGTCCAGTATCAGAATTGCGAAAAAAAAGTCAATCGAGTGTCTAAACCATTCCCGCAAAGAAAACTTGTCTGAAAATTTTTCCGACAAGGTGAAATTCATGGCAAAACTATTGCTGAAATTTGAGAGAAACGAAAACGTGTCTCTGCCTACTTACAACTTTGCTTTGTCTCTGGATAAAATCCAGGAACTTCAAACGACTAATTTGTCTCCAAGGTAAGAAAATTTTCAAGTGAGAAATGACATTTAGAGGTCGAATATACAAATGCAATGTGCGCTTTGGTCCCAGTATTGGCCTCGTGCCACTTTAGTTCGATGAAACCGGGTTCAAGGTTTCTGCAGGATGTCGTGTTCTGCCATTACGACCTTGACAAAAATATTTTCTGTCTGCTTGTTGCAGCCTACCATGCACTTAAGCAATTTGCATACTGACATGAACAATAACTGTTGTTACAATACCCACGCTAAAATTTTTACATCAAAAAAGGATAAATAATACACACTATGCGTCAAATACATGACTGATTACAGTATTTAGGAGGAAAATGAATAATAAAAAAAAATAAAAAAAAACTGTAGCTTGAAATCCGAAAATTCGATTTGTTAAAATTTTCAATTTCAAGCCAATAAAACCTTTAAAGAAATCAATCCGCATGAAAAACAAGAGGCCTGCTTACGATCGTGTCTTTCCAATTGTCTTGAGGAGTGCAATACTACAATCCAATTCCCACGTTACCAATTTTCCATTTATTGAGTCGAAATTCGTAATGTTTTTCCACCGCTCCTCGAAATGGATTTTTTCCCTTTTGCTTCGAGAAAGTTTGATCAATACTGCACGAATTGCTGTAATTTTCTTATTAATTCTATTTAAGCGGGAATGTGTTATTTATTAATGTGATGGGCAGACACCACAGTTTTTTTTCTCCGAGATACATGATTACTATTTTTTAATTTAATATCAAATTAAAACATAAATTGAGAGAGAAAACGACGCTGCAAACGAATTTTTTATTATTTAAAGAACAAACAGTACAATAAGTTGTATTTGTGAACCACAGGGAAAGTCATTAAAAAATGTGATTTTACCATCTGCGTACATAAACAAGCATCAATAATAATTGCTATGCGTATCAAAAGAATTAATTAAAATTACATTTTTGAATTAGGCGGAACGCATTTTATTAAATAACTAATTGAGACTGTCATGTATACTTGAACTGATTTACTATATCACTTTCTTGTTATTACAACAAATTAATACTCAACTGTCATTTATTTTCTGTTATGATCGTTACGGTATTACAGGTTTTATGTTGTTACAAGCAAATTACATTACGGTTTGTCATGTAGCAATTTCAGGCTCTGCACTAAAGTGCAGTAAACTTTTACTTTTGCTTTTAATTTGTAGAAATGTTTGGGAAAAAAATACTCAAAATGAACAAAAAGTATGGAACCAAGCTTTTTTTTTGAATCATTTGCCCCAGAAATTAATAATTAATAAAAATTGCTATAAAAATGTGATCAGAATTAAAATTTTGTATTGTTTTGGAGTTATGTGATTTATTTTTAAATGGCAACTTATATGAAATTTTTTTTCGATAAAAACTGAATAAAATGTTGTTGTAATCCTTAGATCATACCTTTTATAAATAAAGGTTTTGTAGAAGGTTATTTGAAAAAGTTAAAAATTTTGCAGAATTCAACAACAAAACAAAATTTCGAAAAATTTTATTCTTGAGAAACGTTTGCATTTTAATTTTTCTAAAAAATAGTCTTTAAGCAAAAAACGTTTGGCTTCAAACTTTCTTTTCACGTGGTATACCTACTTGCCTATTTAAAATATTTAATTGTATCGAAAAAATTAAGCTTAGAGTTGATACTATTGTTTACAAAATTGTTTTGATGTAACGACTAACGGGATTAACACATTATGTTCGTGGTTTCGATTTTGTGATTCTTTTTCGTAATTTTTTTAATCATTATTGATATAGACCTTTCTATAAAAGTATTTATATTTCTTTATTTCTTTTTGTTTAAATCTAAGTTAAAGTGGTTTGTGATTTTGAAATTAAGTTATAATAATGAATAAAATATAGATGAAAGATATGAAACTAGTTCATTTTTAAACCTTAGATCATAGCTTTTATAAAAAAGGTTTTATAGTAGGTTGTCACTTGAAAAAGTTAAAAATTTTGCAGAATTCAACAACAAAACAAAATTTCGAAAAATTTTATTCTTGAGAAACGTTCGCATTTTAGTTTTTCTAAAAAATAAATAGTTTTTAAGCAAAAAACGTTTGGCTTCAAACTTTCTTTTCACTGCCTATTTAAAATATTTAATTGCATCGAAAAAATTAAATTAAGCTTAGAGTTGATATTATTGTTTACAAAATTGTTTTTACAAAAATAAACCTTGATGTAACAACTAACGAGATTAACGTATTGTGTATGTGGTTTCGATTTTGTGATTATTTTTTGTAGATTTTAAGCATTATTAATATAGACCTTTCTATTAAAGTATTTATATTTCTTTTTTTTTTAATCTAAGTTAAAGTGGCTTGTGATTTTGAAATTAAGTCATTAATAATGAATAAAGTATAGATGAAAGATATGAAATTAGTTCATTTTTAAACCTTTTGTTTCTATATTTTTCAATGTTGCCAACTTCAGTTCAAAGTCACAGTTACTTTAAACAGAAATTTAATTGAACGCATGGTATTTTTTGCACACTCAGGACTCAAGTTGACTACTTAAATACGAGATTAAACATATTTTTATATTCCTTTTCGGTTAAAACAATAATTTTACTTAAAAATAAATTTAAACAGATGTACTTTGGATCACAGTTTTTAACCAAAAAAATGGTCATAGAGTATATTGCCATTAAAAAAATTAAAGAACTCAAAATGGTAAAAATTTTCTTCTTGAAAAACCGTCATATTTTTATAGCAGATATTTATTATCTAAACATGTTTTTCGAAAAATGAATAACTTTAACAAATAAAACTTGGTTCCTTACTTTTGTTCTAACTTCCTCATTTTGCAATTCCACAACAACATTTTTTATTATTCGTGCCTTTGTTAGCTGTTTAATTTCTGTAAATACAAGCCCAATAAGCATCCCGAAAGTGAAACATAACAATCTAAAACCCATTCTGGAATTCGACAAGATGATTAATCGTGGATTCCCGATCAGTTCTGGAAGTGACGCTAGAGGGGATGACGTTAACCTTTGCTGGTTGGAATAGGGCGAGCACACGTGGGGTGTGAGGTTGAGGGCTGAGGATGTATTGATCGAGATGTGGCCCCAGACTGCAACAGCTCCAGCGTGACTCAGCGGACCATAATTGCAATCTGACCGGACATCTTGCTATGCAGTATATTCACCCTCAGAAATTGGTTTTCGCCTGTTGCGTCCAAAACTCCTCTTGAAGGTTTCTAGCTCAGGTGGAGCTTTTCCCGGATGAAATCCGGATTTGCCCCATTTTGGTTTCTTTTACGACGTGAATTTGCCTCCGGAGCATCTACGATCTAATTGCACAAAATCGATCATCTAGGCGGTGGCGGATAGACGCTCGTGACGTCACCGGTGCTCATTTGGAGGGGCGCGGCGCTTGGTCCAAGCTTGAGCTGAACCAGTGTGTTTCTGCGGTCTTGGGAGTGAACCACAGGACCGTTGTTTCGTGTGTTTCAATAAAATCTCAGTGCAAGAACTACCGCGTGTGCAAGGTTCTCTTGGTGGGTGCAGACAGATGATAGTTTTACAGTTTGACCGGAAGTTGAGCAATTTCCGTTCAAATAGTGGCGCGCCTTAGTGAGTTCTAGCAACGACAACTATGAATTTGTCACGATTTGGTTCGATTGTACCAGAAATTCAATGCAGGTGTTGGCTCGGGGTCACGACATTGAAAGAAGTCGGGTCAAGGGTCACGCGTTTCGTGGTGGCTACCCTTCGTGGCGCAATTTGAAACGCGAGTCTGCGACGATAAATACTTGTTTACTCCTTTTATTAGAAAATAAATTGCTGGGGAAAAAAAGAGAAAGCACAGGATTTGGATAGGAAGGTTGATTCCGCTATTGCCTCACGAAAGTGTCACCTTTTCAAGTCAAACATATAATCTTAAGAGAAGTAAACATTCAATGTCACAACTCACTTCTTGTCTCCAGAAAAATATGATCGTGTTCAAATAAGGATACCACTTTTAAAAACACAATATAATTGTACAAAATTCAATATACCAACAAAGTTCATAACGAACCTAGATGTATACCACTATTTTTGAACCTTTTATAAGTCTTATAAGTTTTTTTAGTAATTTATTTTTAGGCGCAAAGTAGAAAAAATTGATTCAAGTACCCCTGTAAGTAATTTTTCAAAGGCAGATTACGTCCTTTTGCCCCACTATGTACAGCCTGTCTCAAGTTTTAGAGCCGGTCTAAAAATAAATATTTCTAATTGATAAAAAAATGTTTGCTAGTGCAAAACAATAGAGGATTATATAGACTTCAATTTAGTATTTTTATATTGCTCAAAATTTTTAGCGTATGTCAGTGAGACCCAAAACACTAATTTTGGAAAAAAAAATTTATTGGAATCTTTTCTACATGATAAAATTTTTTCTAATGGTAACGTCGTCAAAATTAACAAATGTAAAAGTTGATAGATTAACATTTTAATATTGAAAATTTGTAATTCTGATAATTTATGACCAAGTTTGGGATGATGTGCTGCTAATGCATTAACAATAGAACGGAGGCCTCACAATAGAGCTCAGGTACGTCATAAATGTCATTGCGGACCTTTTTCTTTTGTCAAGAAATTTTGGCCTGATCACCACCACCATAAATTAAATTAAATTATTGAAACTTTTAGATTTTCAATATTAAAATGTTAATTACTCAAAATCTATCAACCTTTGCATTATTCTATTTTCACAATTATTACTACAAAGTGGTTATAAATGATTTTCATCTAGCCAGCTGTGAATTTTCCATGTAAAATAAAAAATGCCGCTTTACGAAAATAAAAAATGAAATGTTTTAATTCAAAATTAAAAAATCACCATTAAGCGTCCACTTCGAAAATAGGCTATAAACTTTTTTCTTCCAAAGTATACATTATTATCAATTATTATTGGAAATTAGTTGAAACAATAAAAGTTTAATTGACAAGAATTTATTATTAATTAATAAGTGACACAAATGACAGATCTAGAGCTTTCAAAAAAAGTAAAGCGGCACAAATAAAGTTACATGCAAAAAAATTCCAAAGCTGGCTAGATGAAAATCATTTATAACCACTCTGTAGAAAAAATCAAGGAATTTTCTCACGTAGAAATTATTTCAATTAAGTGAATTTTTTTTCAAATTTGTTTTTATGATCTCACTTTCAAACGCTAAAAATTTTGAACAATATCATAGCACTAAACTGAAGTCTGTATAATCCTCTATCATTTGCACTAACAATTCTTTTTGTTTAGTTCGTTTGCCAGCTGGGAGATGCAAGATATCAAAGAAAAAAATTGTGGCTTTGCAAATTTTCTTTTCAGGCTACTTAGGATAGCCTGATTTTGATGAGTCGAGATTTTATTTTACAAAATGAACAGAGCAAAGTCCAACATGATTTCGACAAGCAATTTTTTTTTGTCTGATATATTTCTTAAACATAGTAAATTTTATCATTACTCATTACTCGTAAGGTTTTCCCGAGCAAAGTTCAACACATTTTAATTAGTCGCGTTGTCTGATAAAATTACAAAATGTTTAGATACAAGCGGAAAAGTGAGTTATTTATACGTATAATACGTAGCATATGGCATTTCCGATTGTGTGTTTTCTGGTACTTCGCCATTAAAGAGCCAAATTTTGATAAACATGTTGTTCTATGAACTCACTACAAAGTGTCCTACATTGGACCTCTCATCTAGAGATAAGCAATGTCGCATCCAAGCGTCGCAAAAGCCGTCCTGTCCCAATTTCTTTGAACCCATTACTGCATCCTATTTCGCAACCTCCCAGCAAACATTACCTTCCCATTTTATTAACATTAGCAATGAACCACTTATCAGGTAACCAACAAGATTACAACAGTGACGTAACAAATTACGCCGACCCAGTTCCTTATCAGCTTTCCTTATTTACCAGCCCAGGTGGGAGCGGAAGATATTCGGATGTTTGGTATTTCCATCCGGGGCATTATGCACGTTTCCATCCGTCAAGAGAACCCTTAGGGCCACTATGCCCCAGTGCGCGGTGATGGGATGCAACAGCTCCCATCGCAAAACCAAGGGCGGCTCCATACGCTACCACCGCTTCCCGGGGGATGCAGTGACTCGCGCCCGCTGGGTGCAAGCATGTGGAAAATACGTGCAAAACTGCTCAACGGCGCGAATCTGCTCCAGACATTTCACTGACGAGAGCTACGAAAGAGACGTTCAGCACGAATTGTTGGGCTTACCGACGCGCTGTCGCCTCAAAAAAGGGGCCACTCCTGATCGCAACCTCCCCACAGACTTCCTCAAGGAGGACACACTTCCCGAGAGTGCTATAGCCATCCTGCTGGCTGTGGGGCTTGTGCCTGCAAAGGCGCCGAGGCAGACCACGGGGGGCTTACCCCAAGAGTAAGTCGAGAGACGCGCAGCCCAATATTTAGTCGTAGGCGTTTCGCAAGCTGAATTCGAAGCAGCGACCGGCTTTCTAAGTCCCCCTACTCGGGCTATAGTTCATTTGCCCGAGGGTCCGTGACCGAGCGAAGCCGACCTACTTCTCAGTACGCTGATATGTTCGCGGGTCTTTGAGTGGGTCTGTCGTCAAACGGGCCAAATTCATGCACGTGTTACACAAGCCAATCTAAACAAATCTTTTCGAATGCATACTGCGACGTGAGTTCTTACACAAAACGTACAACACCCAAACAAGTTGCAAAATTTATCTTTTGTAAACAAAAATTATCAAATCAGTCCCGTTTAATTCCCACCACACGTTACCCACATCGATTTTTGTTTCAGTTTGACCAAAATGCAGATAATGGAGGACGTCCGGGAAGGTGGTAGTGTCCAGCCTTCCTCACCGGGACATGCGGAAGAGCGTGTCAATGAAGAAAGTAACAAAACGACTCCCGAACCCGAAGAAAACGGCTTTGAAGAAGAAGGCGACAATCACGTCGAAGCATCACCAAAGAAAGAAACGGAAAGTGAAGAAGTGAAAGACGAAAAACGCACAACCGAAATAGAAATCGGCGAAAACCTCAAATCGGAGACCAGCCTCAATGAGGAGAGTTGTAGCAACACAAGTTCAGAGGAAGCGTCAAACAAACGAAAAGCTGAGAGTCAAGACTCCGCCAATAAAAGACTGCGACTAGACATACAAGAAAATTTCATCTCACGTGATAAAATCCTCAATGAGTTCATCGAAATGTCCGATAGTAACACCGTGGAGCAGCTTCAGATGCAAACTGAACAGATTTTGGCCGAAATTCGAACGCTAAATGACCTAGCCAAGGAAAAGGAACGCGAATGGAACAACATTATCCACTTAAAGAAAATGAAGGAAGAGCTCTTACTTCGCATGCAACGCCGGAAACAAGTGATGTTGCTCAATAGTGACAGGAATGAAAATGGTGATGTTTATAGTGAATCTCAAACAGACAGTGAGCGATTAAAAAGTGCAAACCAAAGTATCCTAAAAGCGAATCTAACGAATCCTAACAAGACGCTCCGAATCCACAACTCCAACAAGCACCGAAATATATTACCAAAGCCTCAATATTCACAAGAAATAAACGGATCGCTTGACTTTAGACAAAATAAGCAACGACCTGTCCTCGACGTCCAATCCATCATTGCCGATTACCGACAACGACATCCAGAGATTGTGCCTCGGAGAGGTCGCAGAATCCGTAATTCCCACAATGACAGTAAAAACAACATTCTCAACTTTTCCAACTTGGCGCTWGGTTCTGGCGCTCAAGTCCACCAAAATGTAGACTTACAGAGCGAATTGGGAATTCTTCTGAACGCCGTGGATGGGGTAAATTCAATTAACCAGTTTAGAATTTTAGTAAATTGGTTTATTTCGCAGAATCGTGCTGACTCACGGCCATCGAGTGCGGAGTCTTCCACTACACATGAGCCTTCTTTTAAAGATATGTTGGTGCAGTTTGCCAAATTGTCGCAAAGCGAAAGACATGAATTGATCCAAAATGCAATCAAACCGCCCCCACCCTATCCAGAAGTGACGGTTCATCCGGTTCCCACAACCAACACTGTAGCTCCTACCAATTCACTTCTTCATGGCATTCTCACAAAGGTATTTTACAAATTCAATTTGTGCTGTTCTAATTGTGATTTTTAGAGTCCTTCAAAGACTAACACTAAAACATCGTTTAGTCCGACTTTGGCTCGTTTGCTCACCGCTCCGGAACGATCTAATTCGCATTCACCGACAGCAACTACCCTTCCTAATAATTTAAATAATGCAGCCAATATGTCTATCTCGGAAATACTTTCCACAAGCAAGGTACAATATCACTAGTTAATGAAAGTTACGGAATTATTTTTTTTTAGGCTAGAAATGAGATAACCATCACTCCTCTCGGTACCCAATATGAATCACCACAGAAGGGTAAATCACAGGTAAGTTGGCTAAATTTGTTAGTAAAACAATGTAATGGTGTTGTTAAGGAGGAGGAAGAGGCTGAAGACAGTGCTGATCGGCTCGTGATTGACGAAAGCAGTGAGGTGCTAGATAGCAGAGGTAGAGGTGATAACAGTTCTGATGCCGGAGACGAAGTACCTCAATGTCAGGGTTGTAATCAAAAATCGGCTCTCTTCGTTTGTGCAGGATGTGGGAACCAGTGGTACTGCAGCAGAGACTGTCAGGTAATTCAAATAGACTTTGTAAAATCTGTTCTAAAGACAACTTTTCAGGTATCTGCTTGGGACGAGCATTCTGAAGTTTGCTCCGGTTAAAAATCTGTACTTATTTTTATACTGCATGAAGTTATTTATTCTTTAAGAATTAAAATTCACACCAAATAAATTTGGTACCTGTATAGAAAAATTGATGCAATGAAATAGCATTCCTTGGAGAAGAAAAAATTCTTGCCTTGAATTCGTAGTGCTGTAGCTATTACGTCATGCATCAATGTGGCTTATTTTGTTTAGTAGAACCAAAGATACCCAAAGCTTAAATGATCATTTAATGCATTTTGCTACAAGTAGCGAGTCAGATGGCATTTAAATCATCCCAATTTGAAAAAAGTGTTACTTTGTACAAGAGAAAATGTACGTATTTATTACAAAATGCCAAAACATTTCAGTGATTCAAAAACACAATAATTATAGTATGTACTACTTAGTCAAAAATTTTATTTAGAAAAATCACAACCAATTTTGTTACCTATAAGTAGATTATATTTATGAATTTGTACTAGTCAGTTAAATTGTAGTTACCCAAATCAGTTTGCAATGTTCGTTTTATGTGTTGTGTAAGTGCCATTTATGTAAGGGTTGTGTAATTTTTTATGTTTCTATCATTTAGATTTAAGCAGGATTCTGTAAGATAAATACTGTGATATCCAAGAATGGATCAACGATACTTAATTTAAATTAAAGCCAGTATCTTTCATAAGCAAATTTGTGTTTTCATTTCCCAAAAAATGATGTATCTCCGTATTCTATTTTTAAGATCAGCACTTTGTTATTTAATCTGAACTAGGTGCTCAAATAAAATGTATGTTGTGAACAAAGAAGAAAATGTGAGCAAAGGTCACAACAGTGACCACTTTTAAGACTAAATGTCAAAGTTTTACCTTACAGCCATGAGTAAAAATTCTATTTTTGCGCCTAAGCGTTTTTACTTTTATCATGGCATTATTGACATTTACCAATGTTTTTTTTTGCTGCTTCAGCAATTTTTAGAATGGTAGGTACATTGTAGATCATCAGCATTTGACATTTCGTACTACTAACTGCACTAGTTAAATTAATAAACACTTTCGAAAATCTCAACACAAATTTTGATACTGACGCGTGATATTTGCTTATAAGCGTTATGATTTCATTACTTGCAAGGCGTCCTGATTACTTTATTTAATTACTTGGTAATTATAGTGTTGTCCTCTACTTTCAATCTGAATATATACGTTTGCGGATAAAATAGTATATGTTATTCGAAGTAAAAGTGAGTTTATGTGGCTCAGATGAATTAATTGCCTCACTACGTTCACCTTCGTCACATAAACTATCACTTTTACTCTTAATAACATAATATACTATTGCCATAATAACTAACCAAGTAAATTGTTTTAAAAGGTAATTTCATTATCCAGAATTAAACACTTAAATGTCACACAAGAAATTGTTTTTAAACTTCAAACAAAGAAGTTTTAGAGGAAAAAAACTTTACTCCCTTGGAAATAATTCTATCRCAAAGCCACAGGTTCTGTTTTGGTGTTAGACATAGTAGTTGCTTAGAAAGGGAAGAAAGTATTTTTTTCCCCGACAGTGGCTCGTCGTTGACTCCTGAAATAAAGCACTCAGTTAATTGTTTCATTAAAGTAAAGAAAGAAATAGAGAAGACAGAAAGAGCAAGAATATTACTTCCGCTAATGCAAGTTCAAATAAAAGTACAAATGTTTAATTTTGTCAATTTAGCAAAAATAATTATTTACATATCAATTAAACTAAGAAAAGATTTGAGTTTGTATTTTATTTATTTTTGTAATAATAAACCTTTTGAAATTGGGTCACGTTTAATTATTTGAGGCCACTCTTCACAAAGCTTTCCATTAAAAAATCAATCGTTGATTGAATAGTGACATGCATGTTATTATTATGTAAAAATTGATGAAAACATAGATAATTCCAAAAGGGGGACACCTGATGGATGTGGGCTAGGGTCAAGGTGTTGTCTTGGTTACAACCCCAACTTGTTTACATAGCACGCAAGTAATTGTCTCACTTGTAACATTGTTGCGGGGGAAATTCGAGGGTGACAGTGAAAGTTAATAAAGCGAGTTTAAATACAAAATGGACTTTATTTAGTCTAAGTTTAGGTGATGACCGCTGAGGAACAATTTAAATTGCTTGAGTGGTTTGTAATGGTGGATTATATCACAATGCACTTGTAAATTGCAAAGAATTACAAATGATCCTCTCTGGAARCTCTCGAGCGAACACTTTGTAAGTAGTTAAAAGTTTTTGTATTGTTTATTTAGACAGGAAAATGTTTGCATTACGCATGTTTTGCATGTTTATTTTCTCAACAAAGTATTTAAGAATTAAGTGCAGACAGAAACGAAGAAAAAGTGCATTTTAAATCAGTTGTTCCACAAATATTTTTCAATTTTTGTATCAACTTTTAACCAAAAAGTAGGATCTTATTTTCCGTTTTTGTTTTCTTTGTTAAAAGTGGATTAATTTAGAAAAAATATGTAGTAAAGTGGTATAATAAAAGTACAAAAGAAATCAAAGGAGAAATTATTTTGAACACAGTTTACTTTATTTTGTATTATGTAGACTTGAAGAATCAAAACCCAAAAAAAAATCATGTTTGCTCACCACATCCTAATAAATTATGAAAAAATTAGGTCAATTAAAAAAAAGAACAACCGGAACCCATCATATACGACATGAAACCATGTTTAAATTAATAAATGGTGGGTGCAGCTGTGATAAAGCACGAAAGCAAGATTTTGGTATCAGTTAAACAAAAACAAAAAAGGATGTTAAACCGCTATCTAAATCAACAACATTTTTTGACGCAGACTACTTCGTTTTTTAATTTTCCCAAAAGCTTTCAGGTAAGATGGGGGCAAAACTTAGCACAGGGGAAAAAATTCAGCCACAGGAGGTAAGATGGTTAATTTCATTAAAAACTGACAACATTGAACGGTCTAACAAAATGTTATGATTTTTCAGTTCTCTGAAAAATTTCAACGATCGGAATCAGAAGCCAGTGATGATTTTAAAACTAAACGACGGTCTACCACCGATGTGTGTTTCCTGATTTTTCTATCTGTATTTTTGACTGTTTTGGTAAAACTTGGTGTTATAAAATTTTCATTTGGAAGATTTTTAGTTGTGTTTTTTGGGTTACTGCATTTGCAATGGTGATATTTTCCGAATTATTAACGGCTATGATAATTGTGGAAACGTCTGTGGAAGGTACAATGTGATTAATCACGGGGAAATAAGGGATGAAGTCTGTCAAGAATCTTCCACTTTGTCCAAACCGTATGTGACATAAATGACTTAACTATAATCCATTTGAGCAATATTTTTTAGTTACCATATTATAATAAGAAGGAATGATTCCTCAGTTATTGAAAGGAAATGTGTTTCAGACTGTAACGATTATGTTGGATAGTAAGTTTAACTTTCATCAATAATTGAATTTGAATGCAGTATTGGTGCACGCAGACTATCAAAAATTAACTTGTGCTACTTATTCCAGACAAAATTATCGATTTCTGTTTTTTAGCCGAAAGTTCTTCACTAGATGTGTTCCTATTAAAAGTACTAAAGTGGTCAATACGTTTTTTTCAAAAACTGGAATAAAAAATTTCTTCCAAGTATTGTAGCAGTTGTATCAAAATTTTAAATTCACTTATTATCCATTTTAGGAAGTTTCTGAAGACTTTCATTTATGTTGGCTAGAATTTTTATATCTTTGCCTTATTGCTTTAGGTATGCTATAAATGATTTTTTCTAGTTTTTTCAATTCCAATTCTTGCAGCATTTTCGATTTTGATTTTGTTTTTGTTTCGATACGTGGTGGGAATAGTGGTTTGGGTGGTACTAATAGGTGTGGTACTGGCCTGCTGTATTGCCACAATAATTTTGTGGTAAAACTACAAATTAAATTATAGCATTTGGAAATCAAAATATTTCAGGATTTTATGGGACCAATCCAGAAACTCAAATCTTCCGGAAAATATGATTTCTGACGTTGACTTTCGAAAAACTGGTACTTATCTAGCATTTGCGATAATTGCCAGTGTGATTACCGTGATTGTGTTGCTGGTTATAATTGTAATGCGAAAAAGAATCGAATTGGTTGTGCAGTTGTTCAAAGAAGCAGGAAAAGCAGTGGCAGCAGTGCCTTTTCTTCTTCTACAACCCATTCTAGTAAATAGTAACACTTTGAGACAATTTCCTAAAAGAAATTTTTAGACTTTTCTATCGCTTGCTGTGGTGATCGGTCTTTGGTTTTATTTTTGTTTGTGGATTGAAAGTTCGGGATACCTCACTGAAAAGCAACCCCATGTTTACTATTACGAGAAAGATAAATGGATGAAAATTACCAGATGGTACAATGTGTTGGCTATGCTATGGATGTGCCAGTTTGTGATAGGTTGCCAACATATGGTAATAGCTGGTACTGTTTCCGATTGGTACTTTACACGGTACGTTTTTAAATTTCCTATGTTATTCAAAATTATTGGTTTTATTGTAGAAACAAATGTGAGCTTGGTACTCCAATTCTCAAAAGTGGGTACAATTTGGTCAGGTACCATCTTGGTTCAGTAGCGTTGGGTTCTTTCCTTATCGCTATAGTTCAGTTTATTCGAGTAATTTTAAAATTTGCTGAGAAGTATCTTCACAGTCATAGAGGAAAATTCATTGATTGTCTTTTAAAATGTTGTCAGTGTTGTTTGTACTGCTTCGAAAAAATTTTGAAATACATGAGCCGAAATGCGTATATTGAAATTGGTAAAAAAATTCAAGCATAAAGTCCCTAATAATTAATTTTTTGTAGCTATGTATGGTTACAGTTTTTGCCAAGCAGGCCGACAAGCATTTAAACTCCTTGTGGCAAATGTTCTTCGAGTAACAGCAATAAATTCAGTTGGAGATTTTGTGCTCTTCTTAGGAAAAGTCCTTGTAGTTGCTGCAACTGTGTTAATCGGAACAAAAATGCTACAGGTTTGACTCTTCCACATTAATTATGACAATAACAAATTAGTTACAGCACAAAGAAGGGTTACAGCACATGTGGGTTCCGTTAACCCTAGCTGGCCTTTTTGCCTATTTTGTTGCTCATTGTTTTATGACAGTCTATGAAGTAAGTTTGCGAAAATTATTTCTGGTCAATTTTTGTTTAAAATTTCTTGTAGATGGCAATTGATACGATATTTCTCTGTTTCTGTGAAGACTGTGAACACAATGATGGCATTACTAAACCTTACTACATGTCGCGAGGCCTAATGGAGTTTGTTGAAAATTCCAAAAAAGTTTTAGAATCGCATGATTGCAGACAAAGAGGAAGCCAAGCGTGGCAAGAAAAAGTTCCATCAATAAGTGATTCAGTTGAAAAGAAAATTTAATTATGTGATTGTGATTTTGTGCACAGTTGTGTGTGGTTTCTATTTTTTAATACGCACATATTTGTATGTAACTATCTATTTTAGAAGAAAAAAATTGACTATATTTTAACAACTTTTCTATATAAATACATTTTAGAGTGCATTTGCTTGTCTTGTTTTTTTCTGAACTACAAATAACATTGCTAATAGGGCAGATACAGTTAAACAGAGTGCGCCAGAAAAAATGTTAAAAAAATTCTATCTATAAAAATTTCGAAGTTATGAGAGTTATTTTGCACTTTGACTCTATTTATTTCTGTTGGAAAAATAATTTTCCAAGTTTTTTTTACAGTCCATTAATTTTGTATAAGGTTTTCTTTCACAGTTCCAAATTATTTTCAGTTAAACTTTTAAAAATAATTCAGAGATGGCATTCTGAATCAAGAAGAAATTGATTTTTCTCCTCCTAACTTTATTGACCTATTTTATTCGTGAATACATGTACTAATAAGAAAGACTTTGGCATTACTTTGACCGTCAGGTAGGTAGTCGGTAGGCTCATTAGGGTTTTGTTATTGTTGCTTTAATTGTGCTTAACTCTTGGGTCAAGCGTTACTTTATTTTTTCAATAGATAATAAACATACTTACATTATTTTTTACGATCTTAACAGAACGTAAATTTTCCACCCTAATTATTTCCCAGTGAGGTAAAATTTTATCTCCCACATGCTGCTAGATTTATGGTAAAACTGGGATATAAATTGTTGATTTGGAAGTTTTCTTGCTGGATCATAGGAAAAATAATTTGAATTACACTGGAGGAAAGTGACTCCTGGACAACTTGGAGGAAAATATATATTTCCCTTTTATTTTATTCACAGTCACATTTTTTTAAATAATTAAATATAATTATGTTTTCTTTGTAAAAGTTGATGCATAGTTGCTAACAAATTGAGTTTTGACATTTGATGGGCCTGTAATGCTTCATAATTTTTTTCTGACCACGGGATGTAATGACAAATTTCCCGACGTATTACTAGTGACTGAATTTATCAATCAGTGTTTTTTATATAGCTAGTCAAGCTTGATCATCGTGCCAAAGTCTTAATTAAGACAGAATTAAGCTTTTTATTTTCAAGTCCTAGCGTGCATCCTGGGGCAAAAGCTCCGGTGACCTGATTATCTAAAGCATTAACTACCACTCCCTAACTCAAGTCWAGCAATTTTTCAAGCGAGTAGCTCCCAACTTATTATTCCGAATTCATTCGCGATGTGACCTTCGACGATCTAAATATGCCAGCCTCAAATTTCAAAGAGTAGTGGTATTGGCGWCTGTTGCATAACTCGTAGTGCATTTGTGTTTTTCATTATTTATTGTGCTTTCCTGCACCTGGATGTCGCTTGTTTACATACAAAATTGAATCAACTTAAGACATATGAGCTTGCATAATTTTTACATCAAAAGTAATTTTGGTGAGYAAGAACATGAAATTTTTGACCAAAAAAATAAAAACAGTTTTGGTGTATTTTTAGGTGTAGAGTAAGATGGGAAACTCTAGCAGTATTATGAAGCCAGAAGAGGTCAGTATGTCAATTAATTAACTAATTTAATTCAATTCCTGAATTCTTGCTATTATTTTGTGTGTGAATTACGCAGCGGCGCTTTTAGAAACCTTGACTTTTTTGATCGTGTAACAGAGAAGCATAGAATTGATACATAGTTGCAGTTTTTTCATTAAACTATAATTTAAATTATTAATAATTTCATGAGCGCTTACTTAATTAATTTTAAATTGCAACCAAAATATGCTCATTATAACACCATACGAAAATATTTTGTAAATAAAGACATAAAATTTGTTTTCATTGCGTAATTAGCTAACAAGCTTTTATTCCCGTGCCATAAACATGCAAAACGTATTTAATAAAATAGATAACACCAAGCCTACCAGTGTAAAATCACAGTTGGCACTATTTTTAATTGTTTTGTTATCTGCTAGGTTCTGATTTTCCAAAATACATTTTATTAGAATTTGTGGTCTTTAAATATCTGGGATATTTTGGTCCGTTTATTGGTTGAATCATTATAAACTTTGGTTTATCATATTTTAGCTCATTAGGTTCCGAAAGTTAAATACGTCTTTTGACGATGTGGACATACCAGCTCGTCCTCAAAACAGGTCACTTACCGATAAAAAAGGATTTGTAATTTTTGGCATCTGCGTACTTCTTTTAGTAAGTAGTTGTTTTTTTTCTCGATTTGTTAATCACAAATCATTTTAGCTTCCCTTTGTTATCTATGCATTAATTAAATCAGACTCACGACACCTTGATTCCGGTTATGATGACTGTGGCAACTTTTGTGGATATGAAAACGAAAAAATTGAGGGAATCTCTTGTTCTGGAAAAGACTATTCCATGCAACCGTAATTTTTTCACTTAAAATTTTATCGATACCAATGGATTTATTTTCAGATTTTCAAATAAGCTCAGATGTGTTGATGAATGTCCCAAAGAAAGGTAAAACTTATAAACACTTAGTTACAATGATCATTTATTTATTTTGWAAACCAGTTTCGCAGGAATTTGCATCGAGGAAGAAACACAATTTGATGACGTTGTGGAGGTAAGTAAAAAATTCATTTTTTCTTTAAAATAATACAAAAGGGTTTTATTTTAGGAGGCCGACACAGGGTCGATTGTATGGAGATTCATAGTTTCTGTTTTGATCACAATAAGTTCGAAAATAATACCAGACTAGAATTTTAATCAAAATAATTTTTTTAGGTTTGAGTATTGTAGTACTGGTTCTTCTAAGATTCGCACCCGCCATTGTAGTTTGGACTTGTTTAGTTATTACTATTCTAGTGCTGCTTGCTATAACATTCTTACTCTGGTTGGTAGAATTGTTTTAAATGAAAAGAATATTTTTCACAGAGTTATAATTCTAGGTTCAGAGTTGCTACAGTGAAAGATTACAACCTGAATTTCGAAAAGTTCAATAGAAACGGAGAAAGGTTAGACGTGCAAACAACACTAATCGCAATAGCAACAATATGGACAATCATTGCCTTAATACTTCTAATAATTATTACAGTTCTTTTTAAGAAAGTTAAATTGGTAATACTTTTGTTCCAAGAAGCAACTAAGGCTCTTGCTGCAATGCCAATGTTGATGTTTGTACCAGTAATCGTAGGTTTTTTTTTTTCAGAATAAAACTGTTTTTCATTATTTATTTTTAAAGGTGACCATCGTGCAGTTTGTCATAATAGTGCTTTTCATAGTCACTTCTATTTACATTCTTGCTTCCCGACAACTTGTAAAATGGGAAGATGGAACCTACCGCTATGAACTAAATGGAGTAACAATATTCACCTTCGTTTTTAATCTTCTTGTGCTTAACTACGTTACACGATTTTTTGCTGGAATTAATTTCATGGTAATATCTGGAAGTGTTTCATCTTGGTTTTTCACCAGGTAACAATAAATACTCCTTAAAAGGAAATCTACCAAATGAGATTTTAGGAACAAAGAGTATTTGGGTTCTCCAATTCTAACAAGTTTATCTAACACATTAAAATACCATCTTGGTACTGTGGCGTTTGGATCTTTTCTTATGCTCTTATTTTCTTTCGTGAAGGCGATTATTAAACCTCTGTGCAGAAATTCGTGCTGTAGATGCTTGTGTATGATGTGCTGTACTTATCTTGATATCGTCTTCCAATTTCTCTCGGAAAATGCTTACATAGAAACAAGTAGGACAATTTATATCAGCTTTTAGAAATTTCTAACAAAATAATATTTCAGGCATCCACGGACAGTCTTATCTTAGATCGGCAAAAAGGGCCACCAAGTTGCTATTTAAAAATGCAAAAAATGTAATGGCAATTAACTGTGTTGGAGATTTTGTATTGGGAATAATTGTTTTTCTGTTAGCTATTGTAACATCGGTAATATCCAGTACACTGTTTGCAGTAAGTACGAGTACATGCATTTGATTAAAAATTTTCATTTTATGTTTAATAGAGTTCTGGATCGATATTTGTTTATGCCCCGATTTGTTTTATCGTCAATTTGATAATTGTTGCCATCATTTTTGGAGTAGTTCAGGTAACAACTCAGCGAGATTTTAAACAAACAAAGTACCTATATGAAAATAATTTCAGATTACAATAGATACTCTATTTATTTGTTTCTGTGAAGATTCGGTTATTAATGATGGAATTTCAAGACCGTTTTACATGACAAGAGGCCTTATGGAGTTTGTTGAAAACTCGAAGAAACTGTATGGCGAAAAATATTAATTATATAAATATATTAATATTTAGCACTTCACTATAAATTATTTTTTTTATAAAAGCGTCACAAGGTTTATATTTTTTTGCAGTTGTGTCCATAAGTCTACACATTTTTAATGTATGTATATTAATATGTATTAAAACATATTGGTCATATATTAACGTTTGTATAATAAAATTGTAATGTAATATGCTAAGGTAGGTATACTACTTACAGTAGCATCTCGTTTACCTGAAAGCCTATATCTTCTTACGGGTATAATCCGGAATAAAATATGTATTTTTTTGTTTATAGGTTGTTGTACTATCATCCCTTATCCTCCTCTTAATTAAAAAAAAAATTCAAATCATTTCTATGAAATTAACAATTTGGTTTTTGACTGCGAATGTGTTTGTCACATGAAATGTTTTCTAGTTTTATCTGGGCCATTTCGCCTTTATATGGGTTTTACTTAGCTTATCTTGAAAAAAAATTGACCCATTGTTTTCCACTCAATGAGGGTCTGGTTTTTAAGAAAACTTTGAAGGAAATCAATACAGACAATAAGGCAAAATAAGTTGTGTGAAAGAAATTGGTGATTTTGTTAAAAGAAAAAATAAAACAAAGCACGTAGATGAGGGAAAAACTCAAGGAGCTTGAAATTGAAAAACAAATTAATGTTATATTAAAAAAAAATAACAAAAGTCAATGTAATTTTAAGTATGTAATAATAATGTCAACATTACTTTACTTAGAACTGATTCAGTAATAATTTAAATCAAGTGTAGGACGAAAAAGGGGTTTGATAATTTATCATTTTATAGATTTGTTTTATCTATGTATAAGTGGATATGTAATTCTCCATAATAATTGTACATACCTAAACCGAGAGCTAGACTAAATCAATCTCGTCATCTCGCAGTTATCTATACAGGGTGCGCCAGAACTCGCGCCCCATAGAAAAATATATAAGGTAAGATACCAGGAACATGGAAAAAATGTTAAAAAAATTTTATCTATAAAAATTTCGAAGTTATGAGGGTTTAAAGTTTTGTACCTTTACTAAATAATTATAAAAAAAAATATACAAGATCATTAGTGTCATTAAAAATAGACACTAAAAATAGACACAAAAAAAATGTCAAATGGCAAAAAATTAATGTCAAAATATTTACCTATCAGATATGATTTTTTAAACATTTTTTATATGTTTCTGGTATCTTATCTTACTTGAAATTTTTATCTGGGGCGCGAGTTATGAGGTTATGACACACCCTGTATGTAGTTAACAAAAATACAAGAACCGCCAAACAACAAATTAAAATGAGTTTTTTATAATTTTTTGGATCAATTTCCTTTATAACAGTCCAACAGTAATTTACTAACATATTTGCATCCCAAAAACCTTTGTGCCGATCTTCAAAAATCCTTCAGATCTTGATGAAAACGCTAGCGCATGGTGCCTACGTTTTTAATCCAAATTTGATAAAATGTATTTTAAGACCCATTTAGGCCCATTATCTGGTGATAATTTTATAATAATTCAGCAACAGTTTGAATTTTAAATGAATTTTAAATCGGAGACATTTGTGCAGAAAGTGGAAAATTATCATTCGTAACAAAAAACTGTGACGTGATAAAAAAAATTAACAATTATTTTTGTGTAGTTAGAGGTAAATAAACATAAAAATAATAATTTGACTAAAGGTATATTAAACAAATCATTATTTGTAAACTAGTGTAATTTGTTAGCAGAAAGTAATTTTACCTGATAAATACTAAAACATCGAATCGTTGGTCACGGATATACTGGACTCGATGGCAGCAACAAACTTTCTGTAGATGAGATCTTTCCGGTATGCTGTAAAGAAAACGTAATCAAAAAAAATTATACTACGTTCATGAAGCTGTTAACCAAATAACTACACGTAATTATGAAAATTATAAAATAATTAATCGTATATTACAACCGAGGTAGGAAATATTTCACTATCTCGAGGATTCAGGTATATAGAGGAGGCCCAATGGTGTAATGAAATTCTCACCAAGTTTTGTATGTCATTTTATTTACTATCATATTTTGTTTAAATAATAAAATATCTCTGTTTCTAGTAAATTGATTGTGAATAAAGTATGTACAATTAATTTTGGTTTAGTATAAATTTGTAGCTTCACTAAATGAGTATTTTACTTAATAATTTGTAAATATATACATACATATAAAAAAGTACTCCTATCAAATTGAAAACAATATTTGACGTTAGAAAATATTTTGATATGATTCATTTGAAGCTGACTGTTTGTCACTAAATTATTTGAATCTAGAGACAGTTACAACGTGATTTCATCTGTAGAGGTAATGATAATGATAATAATGAATCATATCCTACACATTGTTGAATTTTTTATCTTAGCAAATATCAATTCAAGATGGAATATTTTGAAAAAAAAACTTCATAACTTTATTAATGAGAGAAATATACATAACGATTCCTATTTGAAGATTAATATGCTAAACTAAAGCAACTTCCACAACAGAAGAAAGCAATAATTTGGTGTTTCATCGTAAAACGTGAACAATTTGTTCATTTTAACAATTACTTCTATATGGTATCAGGCATTTCAGAATGATGCTAATCAATACTAATAATTGTTTTATCAACTTCGTCACTCAGAGATAATAGATTATATAGAAACATATATAATATATGAACCATCAAAAGTAGACAAAAGTGTGATATTGTTTAAACACTGTGTAGTAAGTAATAAGAAAAACTTAAACTTAAAGTTGATTGTTTATTTTTGCTTATAAAAGTGGTAAGCATCTATTTTTTATTTGAAGAAAGAAAAACGTTGTAGGGGTTTATCCATATTATTGATTTTTGGGCCTAAATTCGAATGTGCATATATTTTATATACAGAGTGAACCAAAAGTAAGGTTCAAAATTCATACTTTTATTATGGGTCAACAATTTTGTTGACTGTTTTTGGTAATAGGTACATTTTTCTCTCTTCTCTCTTCGAGAATTTTTTTTAAAAAAATGACCCATAAAATTATGAATTTTGTGCAATACTTTTGGTTCACTCTGTAATAATAATATTTGCACTTCACATGAATGTATAGAACTCGTGCACTAGACAAGAAAAGTTGGATGACTTGCTTATCTATAAAATGAAAGGCTAAATCACAAATCCTAGATTAATATTTTTGATAAAATTTTATAAAGTAATAATGTAAGTTTTCTACTTTTCAGAAAAAAATGGCTAATCGTCTAAATAAATTTATATTGTTGATGTGGAAGAATTGGACGCTTTTGCGACGTCGCCCGATTCAAGCAACTTTTGAAATTATTTATCCTGTACTAATATGTTTAATTCTTGTTGCCGTAAGAGGCTTAATTAATGTTAGTGAAGAAGGACCAAAAATTTATAACRCATTTAAACCGGAMTTGYGACAATTATGTAATTTCGAAAACTGTGGCAACATGTGAGTTACATAACTTCAGATAAAACCAAAAATGTACTAATACATTTCCTATTTTGATCATACAGTACCATGGCGTATTCGCCAAGCAGCCCTTTGTTAGACAAAATATTTGAAAATCTTTGCAATAATACCTCATATCCACCGGGTGTATATTTTATTACTCAGAGTTATGCGACTGCGGCTGATCTGGACGCTGCTATAGCAAAAAATAAATTTAATTTCGTTTTACAAATGGACGATTCTTTATTAGGACTTAATGACAGCAGCAATCTTCCCGATAACGTTGATGTGACACTACGGTAAGCTCGGGTTAATTACACATTATTATCAAGCCGTCAATAAATTATAACATACAGGTTTCCATCAGAATATTCAACAGGTTCAAGAAGAGAATGGTATACAAATTTAGTGTACCCAGTTTTTCAAACACCAGGCCCAAGAGATAGTGATGACGCATGGGGTGGAGATCCAGGTATAACATCGTTTACCGGTAAAAAAAAATAATTAAATAAAATTTTTAACAGACTACATGTATCGAGGGTTCCTCTATGTACAAACAATTATTACTGCAATATTTCTAAATAATGGTAACAGTGTTGATTTGAATCCAGTAGTGGAAATGCAACGTTTCCCCTATCCAAAATGGCTAAATGATGCATTTTACATTGATCAAATGGAAACAATGGTGTCGCTAATGATAATGATGAGTTTTATGTTTAACTACGTTAACGCTATTAGGGCCATAACAACAGAAAAAGAAAAACAACTCAAAGTAGGTTTCGGAATATGCAATTGTGACACTTAACTGTTACATTTTAAGGAATCTATGAAAATCATGGGTCTCCCCGGCTGGTTACATTGGGTAGCATGGTTCCTGCGTAGCTTTGTTATTTTACTAATAGCAATAATTTTAATCACTATTGTGTTGAAAGTAAATTTTCAAAAAAATCCAGTGTTTGTGCACACCGATGGAACCGTCTTATTCGTATTTCTTATACTTTTTGCATGCAGCACCATAACGTTTACTTTTCTAATAAGCGTGTTTTTCTCAAAAGGTACTCAAATAGAAGGTAAAAAATCTGTTACTGAATTATCATTTTTACAGCAAATACTGCAACTGCTGTGGGCAGTTTAGTCTTCTTCCTTACATATTTACCGTACACATTGCAGCAACAACAAGGTGATATAGTGTCTTTAGGTGCAGCAGTAGCCTCAAGTCTCTTTGTTAATTCTGGACTGTCTTTTGGCATATCAACTATGCTAAAATTTGAAGCAATTGAAGAAGGTAAATACGCTTTATGCAATCATAATTATTAATCAAAGTTTTGTTTAGGGAGTCAATGGAGTAATTTGTTTTCAACTGCATCCCCCGATGATAACTTAACACTTGGTGCATTTTTCCTAATGTTTATACTTGACACATTCTTGTATTTGGTTATTGCTCTGTACATAGAAGCAGTGTTTCCAGGCGAATTTGGAGTACCACAACCTTGGTACTTTCCTGTCACACGAGCTTATTGGTGTAATGATGTTCAAGCTATGGGTACGTATTTTATAATCCTTTTTTGACTTTCTATATCTTTAATTGACTTAGGTACTGAACACTCGTTTGAGAAGAAGGGAGAATTTTATGAAGAATTTACCGAAAATTTCCCAGTTGGTATACAGTTGAAAAATCTATCAAAAACATTTGGAAGCAATAGAGCAGTTAAAAATTTAAATTTGGATATGTATGAAGGACACATTACTGTTTTACTTGGTCATAATGGTGCAGGTAAAACAACAACAATGTCTATGATAACCGGAATGTTTCCACCTACGAGTGGAACGGCTATAGTAAGTGAATACGACGTTAGAACTAGTATAGAAAATGTTCGTGACAGTATGGGTTTGTGTCTTCAACACAATGTCTTGTTTGATAATTTAACAGTTTGGGAACATTTATATTTCTTCGGTAAATTAAAAGGATTAAGGGGCGATGAAATTAATGAAGAAATTGATCATTACCTCAAACTTCTCGAATTGGAAGATAAGGTAAATGAAATATTATTATGAACCATGTTAGTAAATTTAGAAATTTAGAGAGATGCGCGTTCAAGTACTTTATCTGGAGGTATGAAACGAAAATTAAGTGTCGGAATGGCTCTTTGTGGGAAATCTAAAGTGGTGATGCTCGATGAACCAACTGCGGGGATGGACCCTTCAGCGAGGAGAGCTATTTGGAACTTACTGCAAAAGCAAAAGAGCGGTAAATAGTTCTACACCTATGTATTGTCCTTGCTTATTTTTTTTTTATCCAGGACGAACTATTTTATTGACAACGCATTATATGGACGAAGCTGATTTATTAGGTGATAGGATTGCTATAATGACAGGTGGTGAATTGCAATGTTGCGGATCTAGCTTCTTCTTAAAGAAAAAATACGGTGCTGGTTATTATCTAATCATGGATACAACACCAAATTGTCAACCGTCAAGAATCACTAATCTACTGAAAAATTACATACCAAACATACAAGTCCATTCTCATGTTGGCTCTGAGCTAACTTATCAATTACCTGAAAACGAATCATGGAAATTTGAAAAAATGTTAGGCCAGTTAGAAAATGAAAGTACCACTTTGGGTGTGCAAAGTTACGGAGTATCACTAACAACACTTGAAGAAGTTTTCATGAAGTGAGTTACCACAACATAAATGAACTAAAGTGCTGAACATTACGCAATTTCAGAGTCGGTGCCGATCATGATAACCAAATTTCGAAAAAAATTAACGAAAAAGAAAGTGCAAGTATGATTTTCTTTGGAAATGTGAAAACTATCCTTGACAATTACTTTTTTAGTAAACGTGGAAGACTCTGGTTTAAGTAGTTTGAACATAAGCCACCTGAGTGGTTTTGAATTAATGAGAAATCAGTTCATAGCGATGGTTTTGAAGAAAAATTTGTCTCTTCTAAGGACWTGGTACTTGTTCCTACTCCAAGTTATTCTACCTGTTGCACTTTTAGTAATCACAGTTTTAAATGCCAGAGGTTACGAACCCAAAACGTCCTTCCCCGCCTTGAAAATGTCTCTAGATTCTTACAATGAACCTATAACACTGCTTGAAAATGGTAGTTCATTGGCTAACATATATGCAAAAGTGCTAAATGGGTATCCAGTAACACCTGTTGATGATCTTACAACGGAAATCCTAGATTTGGTATAAAAACAACACAAAAGTTCTTACATTGCAACCATGTATTTTTTCCTCTTTTAGACAAAAGACTCACCACCAACTGTAAAAAGGCATTACATTGTAGGCGCATCTTTCAACGACACAACGGCCACTGCTTGGTTTAATGGTGACCCTTATCACGCAATATCGCTATCCCTGAGTCTTGTTTTGGATACAATTTATAAAAGCAAATTTGGGGAGAAAAAATCCATTAATTTTATTAACCACCCCCTTCCACTAAGCCAGGAAGCTGAAGTTGGGTTTAGATTTATTTATAAAATGATTGTTATCAATTATTATTTTAGCTCCAAAACATGCAATTTAACGTGATGGTGTACCAAATAGGAATGGAACTAGGATATGGAATGGCGTTTGTGGCTAGTTTCTATATTTTATTTTATATCCGAGAACGAGTTACTAAATCCAAACATTTACAATTTGTTTCCGGTGTAAATGCTTTTGTGTTTTGGGGAACTGCTTTTCTTTGCGATCTAATTACATATCTAATAACAATTATCTTTGTCCTAATCACACTTGCAGCTCTTCAAGAGGACGGTTTTAAGACACCTGATGAAATAGGTAAGAAATCAACATGTAAAGGTTTATTTTATATAACTGATATTGTTCTAGGTCGCATAACTTTAGTACTTGTTTATTTTGGCTTTTTTGTTTTACCATTCGTTTATTTAACGTCGTACTTGTTTAGTATTCCATCCTCCGGCTTTTCGAGAATGATGTTGTTAGGAGCAGTTTCTGGTAAATTGAAAATGCTCTAAAACTTGTTTATTTTTTTTTTCTACTTAGGTATTGTTGGGATTACGGCAATGCAAGTCTTGGAAATTGAAAGTCTAGGTGTTTTGTACGTAGCAAGACCTCTCCATTGGGTACTTCTTTTTGTGCCTTTCTACACCGTTGCTAAAGGTGCTTATGACGTGGGTTCAATAAGTAGTTTAAGAGATATTTGTCTAAAAAATGGTGCAAGTTATGAACAAGCTTGTGTGGCCAACTCAATGTGTTGCAGTAAGTTATTAATTAAAAATCATTTGGTGGCACTTCAAATAGCGTATCATTTGCAGATATCGATGACTATTATTCTTTTGGTAGCCCTGGTATTGGGCGAAATATAGTTGTTTCATTTCTCATGTCTTTTATCCTCTTTGTTGTACTCTTGGTCAACGAATACGGTTTCTTCAGTTACATTATGAACAAAATTGTTAATTACAACAAACCGCCTCTTCAAAACGTAGCTCTCGAAAGTGATGTACAAAAAGAAAACGAAAAAATCAGAAATACGCCTGAAAACGAGCTCACAGAAACTTACTCGCTCGTCCTCCGGGATGTAACAAAATATTACAAGAACTTCCTCGCGGTGAATGGCCTGTGTCTAGGTGTGAAACCTTACGAATGCTTCGGGTTGTTGGGGGTGAACGGTGCTGGTAAAACTACCACTTTTAAAATGATGACCGGCGATGAGCAAATCTCGTATGGTGAGGCTTGGGTGCAAGGACATAACATAAAAACAGAACAAAAAGAAGTCCAAAAACTGATCGGTTATTGCCCCCAGTTTGATGCCTTGTTAGATGATCTCACGGTCAAAGAAACCTTGCTGATTTTTGGGCTCATCCGAGGAGTTCCTTTCAATAAATGCATCCCTTTGGCCGTAAACCTTGCTCACGAGTTTGACTTTTTCAAACATATCAATAAAAAAGTGAAGGAATTGAGCGGAGGAAACAAGAGGAAATTGAGCACGGCTCTTGCCTTGATCGGGGATCCCCCAATTATTTACCTCGACGAACCCACCGCAGGAATGGATCCGGCGACAAAACGGTTTCTATGGACCGCTCTTGCTAAGTTAAGAGATCGGGGGAAATGTATCGTTTTGACTTCACATAGTATGGAAGAATGTGAAGCTTTATGCACAAGAATTGCTATCATGGTTAATGGCACTTTCCAGTGTCTGGGATCTACCCAACGGTTGAAAAATAAATTTGCTCAAGGTTATGCCCTGACGATAAAAGTGAAAAAACACGCCGATAAAGTCTGTCTTGATGATGAAATTTCCGTTATCGATAGGTTTATTCAAACACACTTTCCGGGAGCTGAACTGAAAGAAAAGTATCAAGAGTTGGTGTCGTACCAGTTGAATAACAATAATTCCTTAACATGGTCAAAAATGTTTGGTATTTTGGAAAGAGGCAAGAAAGATCTCAACATAGAGGACTATTCGTTGGGACAATGCAGTCTAGAACAAGTAACAGAAGTCAAAAATAATTTGAAAATTATTAATATAAATTTTGTTTCAGGTCTTTTTAAGCTTTACAAAGTATCAAAATTAGTATTCGGCATTTGCCAAGAGAGGACATAGATAATTTTTAAAATTATATTTATTATATAGGTAATATATTTTTGTACTGCAACGTACGAAATACATGTTTTTGTTTTAAACGTTTATTTTTACTTCTATCACCCACTGTCTGATAAATTTGTTATCTACATTGATGTCGAGATAAATACATGTGTATATCTCGTGCCATTTCTACCACCATTCTGTCACTCTACATAATATTGTTTCTTTATTAAACAAAGTTTTTAAACTCTAAATTTGTCAGTAGGGCCCAGTTGTAACACAGATTCTTTTTTTACGTAGAAAAGTTTGTAACTTACTTTACCTATGAGATAAAACACGATTCTTATATAACTAGTACTGTATGTAGAATTAACAAGACAACAGCCTGTACAAAGCGTTTTGACCTGGAGGGACTCACAGTTTTTGAGATATGAATTGTTTTAAAAAAAACTAAAAATGGCTCTGTACCCGGAGCCATAACCCGGAGCGACTTCCGGTTTGCGCCATTAAATAGATAATTTGAAGCTAATTCTAATGGTTTYTAGCTTTTTGCTCTAAGTCCTATAGTTTCGTAGAAAAACGCGTTTAAAGTTACACAATTTTTACAATTTTCACTTTTTGAACGGCGATTACGGCCAAACTATTAGACTTAGAGCAAAAAGCTCAATTCCATCGTAATCAGCGTAAGAAAATCTATCGACTGAGGCCAAAGCCTCGCAAAAAAAATTGAATTTCTAAACGCCGATTACGGCTAAACTAAAGGAGATAGCGCAAAATGCTTGGCAAATTCGTAATCAGCGTGTCAAAATCTATCGGATAAGATAGGTTTAAATTGAATCTGAGACATGTTCAAAAACACTAGTTTTTAAGGGGGGTTAACAAATTTTTACTTTTTTTTTTATTTTGTAAATTGCGGCAAAACTGTGTCTCAATCGTATAATATTTTGACGTAAGCCTATGTAAAATGTTCCGGGGAATCGAATGGCGTCAAGAAAACTGCAAAATTCCTTATAGTTTTGAAGTTGAAGTTATAAACGGATTTATATTTTTGATATTTTTGACTTTATCAGAAATTTTCTCGATAACTATTCATCGTAGAGCACTGAACTTTTTAATATATGATAGAAAACTCAATTTTCTATCCAACGGTACCAAATATAAGAGGTTATCTCCAATAAGTCCCGAGTTATTGCCATTAGACCACTCCGGGTGCCAAAAATCGACCAAAATCTCGACAAAAATCAAAAAAAAAATTAACTTTAAAATTGATCTATTTTACGTTTTTTACATTTCTAGAGGTCTTAAGGACTCAAATAAGTGCATAAAACGCCATTGGGTCAAGTTTCAAAAAATTTTAATTTTTTAAGTTTTTGAAGGTGAGCGGTAGTAAAATCGTAAAAATAGTCAATTTACTAAAAATCGTAAAAACGGTTGAAATATGGTTTTCTAGACGTAACATTACTCGCTGAACACGATGCAACTAGTTAGAATACTCTACGATGCATAGTTTTTGAGATATTGAGTAATAAAGTTAAGAATAAGGCTAAAAGTAAAAGCACTATATCCGATTTTGACCAAAAATCAACATTTTTTGATTCTTATGAAAAACTAGTACTATACAGGTACGAGACAGAATATTTCGAAGTAAGTAAATATACAGAGTGCGCCAGAACTAGCGCCCCAGAGAAAAATTCCATATAAGGTAAGATACCAGGAACATGGAAAAAATGTTAAAAAAAATTTATCTATCAAAATTTCGAAGTTATGACGGTTTAAAGTTTGCACTTTGACTCTATTTATTTCTGTTGGAAAAATAATTTTCCAAGTTTTTTTGCTATAGGCTATTAAAAGAGGAAACAAAGAAGCTGTATCCTAAATTGTAACTCTGTTCAATGATATTTGTGGCTTTTATTGGCAAAATTTTTGTCCCTTAACTAGATAATTGTAAAAAAATATACACAAGATCATCAGTATCATTAAATAGATATAAAAAAATGTCAAATGTCAAAAAGTAAATGTCAAAATTTTTTGACAGATAGAATTTTTTAAAKATTTTTTTCATGTTCCTGGTATCTTATCTTAATTGAAATTTTTCTCTGGGGCGCGAGTTCTGGCGCACCTGTATGTAAAATTAACCGGAGAACACGCCTGTACAATTTGTTTCACCCTAAATCACCTTAAAAACTGTTTTTTAATTGTAAAAACCTATCTAAAGGTGTCTCCTTTCTTAGAAGCGCCTGCGTACTAACCCCATCGATCGATTAATGCAGTTGTAATGCGGAAGATTTATATTTTCGTTAAAAATCAGTAAAACAAACAAACTTTGATCAAAACCCGTCATGTCGACGTAATCTCGCATCCACACATTTATAAYTCTTRGAAACCGAATCGGTAAGTCATGTCAAATCAAGCACGACGTACCCCCAAACACCACATGAATAATAATTAAATCGTTTCATTCCAAATTGCACAATTAATTACGTTGACATGTCCCGCTTTTAGGTTACTCCAATGGATTTTCTCTGACGATAAAATGAGTCTTTTGCAAGAATTTGGAAACTCTTGCGTCCACTGGTCGGTGGGTTTGACGGTCCTCGTGGGCCTCATCGCCTCAGAACACTCCGGTGCCATCACAATTATCGCGTTACCGATTTCGGCGATATTCCTAACATTATCAGGTTTGTTTAATATAGCCTAACAAAAAGAAAATATTTTTTGTAGCATTATGTGGGGCGTCCCTAAACCCGACCGACACATACAAGAAACGAAAATTATGTGATATTTTAGACTTTTTTCAAATCTGGATGGAAATTTTAGAATTTCTAGCTGCATCAGCTACCTGTGCTAGGATTGCTAGTGCTACTATAGACTATATCAGCAATGAGAAATTAAGAGAGTGGTTTCTAGGGATAGAATCACACTCGTTGGGCGAGCCCTGGCCTGACATTTTAGGCGTTTCTATTGTTATTGTTGTCATTGGATTGTTTATGATGGGGCTTGAGGTAACAAAACACAAAATCGCTCATTTTTTTGTAACAAGAATTCCAGAAATCGCCCTTTTTTACCGCCCTTCTGTTGGTATCATTGTTAGTCACTTTTGGGTTCTTCGTTTCGGTTGGCTGCTTTGAAACCGTGGTAGATTTAGCTAAATGGAGCCAAGATTTTAAAACGTGTACTATACAAACGGTACCAGCCAAGAATTTTACAAATCTTAAATCAAATTAATTTTTTGTAGATACTATCAGCGGCAGCCATGTGTTCATACGGTTTCAACAGTTCTTATCAGAAAATCACCAGACACAAGTTTGTCAAAATTGTAGTAATGGTGTTTTTCCCCTTATTCTTGTACAGTTTTGCCACCATAGTTTTCACCCTGATGTCGCACTCCAAGTACGAAAATCCCRAAATTTGGCACTGCTTACTGGATTTTTTTAAGGGAATTGGCTGGAACCGCGACCCCTATGTTGCGAGTTTTTGAACTACGAGACGTGGATTGGGCCCGTTTGGTGATGTCCATTTGTATGATTTGCACCACATGTCTGGCCTTGACTGAAATTTTCCCGTCTTTGTATTCGCTGTTTGAGGTTTTGGCGAGTAAAGAGTGGCAAATTTTTTTAGCGTCTTTGAGGTACCGGAACTCGTTTACGGGGGCTCCCCTACTTGCCATTTTTTCAGCAGGTATTTTCCTTTCACAATTTTGAAACTCTAACCCAGGTTTTTAGGTAGTCTGAGTGCCATTTTGGCCTTCGCGTGTCCTTTGGCATATCTCATCAAAATTTTAAACGTTTCAACTCTACTAAAAGCCATTTCGAAATCACTATTGGTGCTATATTACTACTACCGACCCGAATTTCGAAACGAGTCTTATCTAGTCGCTCCTAGTATGACTCAATACAGCAAACTACATTCGAAAAATCAGAAAGAAACCAATTTGAAAAATAAAATTACGGGTATTATATCAGGATGGAAGAAGAATGTCTCGCCCACTAGTGCCAACAGAAACCGGACTCCAAGTTTGTGGTTTCTGAAGCGTTTAAACCAAATTTTTGATTATTTTTGTAGAAGAAGGGACGACTCAAGACGATGAGTATTTGCTCCTGAATGAGTATTGTGATAAGTCTGATGTTGTTTTAAACGAAGTCAGTTCCGATGATGAAGAGAGAGAGTCAGTGGTTTCGAGCGATGTTGAAGATTCGTACAGTTCCACCGATGTTGATACTGCTGTTCAAGAATACAAAGACAAAATTCAAGTAATTTTCATTAATTTATTGTTTTAGTGCAAAAAAAAATTGAGCCGAGTCAGGGTTCGAACCTCAACTTTTTGGTTTCCACCACTGTATTTCTCCTCAAAAACATAAAAATATAGTGAAAAAGATTTAGTTGTTATTTATTTCATCAGAACAGTCAAAAATTTTGTAAAAAAAAGTTGGCCAAACCCGGGTTCGAACTTGCACTTTTTGATTTTAGTCAAACTTCTGTTTCAATTCTTGCAATTTTAGGTGGCAACGATCGACAACTTTAACGAAAACAAATACCCGACGTACGTGACAGCAACAACTGTTGTTATATTTTTAATAATTATAGCTATAGCGACAATAAGTTTATCGCAAGTGTTGACTTGGAAATTTTACAGTTTATTGTGGCCATGTTTTACGGGTTTGTCTTGAAATAAAAACACTGCAAACGTAAAATAATCATTTCTAGTTTCGGTGTTTTCGACTCTTATTATTTTAGTGATGCCACATAATTTGTACCAATCGGAAAACGGTTTGTTACCTAAATCGGTCACTCCATTGTGCAATCTAATTGCGATTCAAGTGCATATCATTTTGGTGGCCACAATACTGCACGAGGTTTGGCCGGGAATTATTTTTTGGGTCAGTGTTGGTAAGAATTCAGTAAAATTTGTGTTTTTTTTATTCAGTCATAATTTTTACAGGATGTCTGCTTTTCTGGCGATGCGATTGTTGTACCTGTGATGGGCTGTTACCTAACAATAATCAAAAATCAAAACTAAATATTACCGAAAATTTCACCGACAATTATGTGGACACGATTTTAATCAGTAGATGACAGGACTGTGACGATTACCACGACGCAAATTTTATTTTTGAATCAGATGATGAAAATAATTGAATTTGTATGTGATTTTGTACCGTTGCACTATGTCGGTGTAGAAATTTTAGAGACATAGAAGAGTATTAATTGCAATAATGTGCAATAAAATATTTGCTTAAAAATTGTCTTTGATTTCAAAATACTAAACAATTATGTAACTCTTTATGTAAGTGGCGGCTCATCTTGGGCCCCCTCTTTGGCTCCAGCAGGGGGGCACGAGAGGAAAACAGTCAAGAATTGAGTGGCCAAGTGTTCACACTGTATCAAGGTACGTATTATTAAAAAATATAAACATTTAAATTTTATTGTAAGATTTAAACTCATCAAGTCATCAAGCATTCGAAATCGGGAACTTTCTCCACGACTGGACACGTAATCCGCAATTAATTTTTTTAAATAAAACCAAAATTATTTAATTCTTTGTTATAATTAAATGACGCAAACATTTTTAAAATTTTTTCACGTGTTTGTTCCAAGATTCACAAGAATTGCAAAGTGCTTCTTGTATTTTCACTTTCAAAACCAAGAAAAATAAATAAATATAATTAAGACGCGACATTAAAAAAAATTAATTTTAATTAAGATGCGATATTTTCCCGAATTTCGTTGATCCAAAAAGTGGGTTAACCATAATCTCGTCCTCTAAAACCTGTTTGACGTAACAAGTGGAAGTGAAACTTCCGGATTTAGATAAGATTTATTTTTATCCCGGAATTTTCCAATATTGAGAGAAAGTTAAACTGATTTTTTCCCCCAGATGCGAGTGTTCGTTGTGTCCCTTCTACTGCTTTTCCCACTTTCCATGGGTCAATTTTCCGAATTCAACGATTTGGAACATGATGATGTACAAAAGGCAGCTGCTGTCGAGGATTTGCTTCCGCCCCATTTAAAAAATCCTTTTTACCAAGACCCTAGAATAAGGGCCGCTTTGGCCAAAAATTCGTGGTTTGGGCCTGGAGAACGGCCAGTGAAGCAAAGAGATTCGCATAAGATTCCTCGGAGGGAAATTTTCACGGTTTTGAATCATGCTGGATTCTTAGCACAGCAGTAGTTTTAATTTTTGTGTCATTTTTACCTTGTTAAATGTGTTGTTTTTCTGTATTAAATAAAAAATAAGAAAATTTCGTGTGTTGTCATTTGAGTGACACTGAAAACGTACACCTTAAAATATAAGAAAAAATAATTAAGGGAATTGTTAAAAGAGGTAAATCCACAAATTTTTAAGTCATCAATCGAAAAAATTGGAACCCGATAGTAAAACTAGGAACATCTAAATCCTAATTTAACAACAAATTTACACCAATTTAACTAATTTAGAAGTAACAACAGGACTGCAAACTACAAATAAAAAGGGGATTTAATTGTAAAATCAAATCTAAATAAGTAAAAAATAAAGCGAATCTAAATTGACAGCGGATTCAATTCCGAAGAGATTTAAAAATTTTAAATAGTCTATTAAATAGTGACTTTAAAAAATTACGAAAGCGAATCAGTTTTATTTAAACTTTGGATTGGATCCAAATTCGAATCTAAATGCTTTGAAATATATACAAGGTGATTTTAGTAGTGCATCAGAAATTCTAAGAGATTTTAGCGACGAAAAATTAGAGAAATAAATAATGCAATATAAACGCAGGTAACATCTTTTGAGTAATTTCTTGCAAAATTCTCGTTATTTTTTTTAATATAAAGACACTTTTTACTATATTTTAATTTTAATGTTTTTTTAAACAATTTAATAGATTTTGAAGAACAAGTTTAAGACTGCGCACCAAATTTAAATTTATTCAGAGAACCCTCTACAAGTATATTTTAAAAACTAGTCGAGTTATTTTCGCTTATTTTGTCCTTTACTATCACCTCTTAAAATTTCTGCACAACTTTTGAAATCATCCTGTATATTACTGCAAAATTATAGTTTTCAAAAAATAATTTTCTTTAAAAATAGTTTCAATTATTATTTTTTTTTAATTTTCTCACATTTTTTATTTATAATTTGGTAATTTTACCCTCAAGATGTTTGATTCAAATAAAATTGTCACCTGTAATAAATTACTTTTTGCGCTTGCAAAGACCTTCTTCAATCCAGCCTTATCTCCCATTTCTTCTGCTCGAGATAACAATCAAAAAAGGCCAGTTTTCTCAGTGAGCCACAAGCAGTGCAACAAAGTGCAAAATGTCCGACCCGAATGACAAAGAAAACAGCTCAAAAGCGGTGGAAAAAAATCCCAAATCGGCCCCTGGGATTCGCGCTGCCCTTTCCAACCTCGAAAACGTCCTCCCTCCAAACACCCTCAACGTCCGAACTACCCAAAAATCCACCACCAAATCGAGAACAATTAAAACAACTTCAACCGAAACGAAAATACGCTCAACTTCGGCGAGTGAAGTCGAAACCAAAGTGCAGTTCTCAATCAAGAAAGAAAACATCACCGAGCGACAAAATGGGGAGTTTAACATAGATGAGGTTTTCGTCGAGGGAGAGTACCACTACCTCAATTACGTCAAGCCTGAAGAAAATAAACCAAAGACAAAATCTGAAGATTTGGCCAACAAAGTTGAGCAAAATTTGCCGGTGGTGAGGGTTACAGCGCCGACTTGTGAGAGGAAAGTCGACTTGAAGAAACCAGCGAAGAAGGAGACTTTGAGGAGGCTCAGCAACAGACGCAAACAAACCAGTAGTACATAACAAATAAATGACAAAGTCTCCGAAAATAACTTGATTTGTTTCAGATTTGGAAGAATTGTTTCGGAATTGTTTGTACGAGACAGAATATTTCGAAGTAAGTAGATATACAGGGTGCGCCAGAACTAGCGCCCCAGAGAAAAACTCCATATAAGGTAAGATACCAGGAACGTGGAAAAAATGTTAAAAAAAAATTATCTACAAAAATTTCGAAGTTAAAGTTTTTTGCTATAGGCTGTTAAAAGAGGAAACAAGGAAGCTGTATCCTAAATTGTAACTCTGTTCTATGTTATTTGTGGCTTTAATTGGCAAAATTTTTGTTCCTATACTAAATAATTGTAAAAAAACATACAAGATCATCAGTATCCTTAAATAGATATAAAAAAATGTCAAATGTCAAAAAATAAATGTCAAAATTTTTTGACAGAATTTTTTAAACATTTTTTTCATGATCCGGGTATCTTACTTTACTTGAAAATTTTATCTGGGGCGCGAGTTCTGACGCACCCTGTATAGCTCAGTGTGACTCACTTCCGGTTAATTTAGGGCAACTTCCGGTATATGCTTCTACAAGAAGGTAACCACGTCTACCGCAAACTAATTTTGAAAAAATCAATCGACGAGAACTACAGAATGCTCGTCATCAATTGGCTGATTTACACCCAAGTGAGACATAACAAATTTCTTCTACAACTTGTCAAATTTTCTTTTAGCAAGTGTTGGAATTGGCCGAAAACACATTCTTCGTTGCTGTCAGAATGTTTGATTTTGTTCTAGCTTCGTCGAAAATGACCGGAAATAAGTACATTTTAGTCGCGATTACGTGTATTTGGATCGCTAATAAAATGTTCGATGTGCGTTTAATACATGTAAGTTATTTGTATTGACTATAGCAAGTTTTAAGTTTTTTTTGAGATCCCCAAACTGTTTGCTTTATGCAACGGTAAGTTTTCCAAACAACAATTCATTTCAACTGAGAGGGAAATCCTGAAATTGCTCAAATTCGATGTGAACATCCCTGAACCGACTTCGTTTCTGTTTTATTTTCTCAAGTTGGAAAATTTAGAGCTGGACTCGGTGAGTTTCACACAACTGAATTTTCTTATTGTGGTCACAATTTTAGAAAATTTGCTACAGCGCCTT
The DNA here is from genome assembly GCF_015345945.1 of Tribolium madens. Classification (NCBI taxonomy): domain Eukaryota; kingdom Metazoa; phylum Arthropoda; class Insecta; order Coleoptera; family Tenebrionidae; genus Tribolium; species Tribolium madens. Next base: position 10,641,664 of record NW_025401069.1, read on the forward strand.
GTTTCTGCTCGAAATTCTCACTCTCCTATTGGACTTTTCTTCTCTTCCGCCCTCGTTTCTCGCTGCTGTGGCTTTTTATTTAATTTTGGTGAAATACGAGCTTGATACTGAATCCCTTTTGGAACGGGTGGACAAGTACTGTCTGGACAAAGACTTGTTTAAGAAGAAATCGGAACAACTTGCACTTTGTGTTGAACATTTGTTGCAGGAGAAAAATGTGAGCAGTGAAATTGTCGCCAAGTATTCGACCGAAATGAGGGGCCAAGTCGCTCGCAATTTTTTACATTAATTTAATGTTTGTTTTAATTTTAGACCATTATTATTGATTGTGATGTTTTACCCAATGAATTTTAAATAAAATGCTGGATCAATTGAAACTTTGTATTATTTTAGCCTTTTCACTAACGACTTATTATTATATCGCCCCTACTGAATATACAGAGTGGAACAATAAAAATAATAAACTATTCAATTTCCTTCGTAAAAACATTCTTTTGTTCTTTTTTTTCTAAACTTTGATAACTAGTCAATAGAATAACTAGGTTAAAAATAATACTTGTTTTCAATTTTGTGAAAAATAATCTAATTTTTAAAATGCCATATAAGTAATTATTTAAATTTTTTGAAATATTACATTGTTACTAAATAATCAAAATAAATAATAAGTAATTTATCAAATCAAATAAATCATATGTAGCTTGGTCGTCAATGTCGTAGTATAATAAGCTACTTTAGTGCCGATTTTAGCTTTTTTACTGACGATTTTATTACCTCGCCCCAACTGAATATAGTGAATAAAATAACTAAGTTAAAAATAACACTTTTTGTTACATTTTGTGAAAAATATTCTAATAAATTGTCAGATAAGTAGGTAATTATTTAAATTTTTGAAACATTACATTATCACTAAATAATCAAAATAAATAATAAGTATTTTATCAAATCAAATAAATCATATGTAGTTTATTGTAAAAAAAAATAAATAAATCTATACAGGCACAAAAAACTAAAAGGCATTTTGTAAGATTACTTAAAGTTGCATATTTTATTTTTAATCACAAAATAATTAAGGCAAAAAAATACAGTCAAACTCAAAAAAAATGGTCGTCAATGTCATAGTATAATGAGCTACTTTAGTGCCGATTTTAGCCTTTTTATTGACGATTTCATGTAACTTTTGTGACGATTTCGGAAAAAAATATATAATAAAAGTACAGTCTATAATAGTTTTTTTTATTTGCTTGTGGGGGTAGTGCGAATCAAGAACACGCATTTGTTAAAGTGAGATAAATAACGTAACCGACCTTACGCAAATACGTAGGGAGAGAGCAACAGGGCTGTTTACAAAAGTTGAAAAGAGATAGCTATCTGGTATGTCATTCGAATTATTAATTGATCTACACGCATAAATAAAAAACAGACTACACATTAACTAATTGTTTAACTAAATCACATCGAAGCATTAAATCTAGCACAATAAAGATGAGATACACAGGAATATAAGTTTAAAAAATACACAAAAAAGAAAGCTTATAACGAGATCAAAGGCAACCGTAGACTACTAACATGGCAATTTTTCACTTGTCAGTCTTTTCCCAGCGCTGCCAACCTTGACACGCAAAAGGTCTCTAAAGCATAGCCGCAAAATTCAAATTTTGATAGACATATTTTTTTAATCTAATTGAGTTTAACCAGTTGTTTTGTTTTATACATTTTTTTAGTAATATCACAATATGATAATTTTTTACTTATTTATTTAAGAAAAAGAGATATTTAAAAAATAAAATTCACTTTTCTTTTACAAAACCGGGAAGAATAAGGATAGATAACTTTAATTTCAATTTGTATATTAAAATTCATGTTTTAATTATTGTTTAAAAGGAGTTTATAGGACAAATTAAAAAATAACACTGAGATTCCAAATTTTGTTTACCTAACTAAAATTAATAAATACACCACATATAAATGACATTTGTATAATCTCCAACAGATACGTGACTATCTGTCCACTTTACTCTTGTTTTTTCAAATGTGCGTCGTGATTCTAAAAAATCAAATAAATTTCTCCAAAATTACGAACCCAAAACTCACTTCTTTAACATTTCCGCTCAATCTTTGCCCCACATAATGATACCTCAACTTGACCTTTTCCTTCACTTTGTCCGGAATGACCATAATAATCGTAGCAGTGTTACCAATGAACAAAATTAAAAACATTAAACTCAACACCGGCACCTAAACCACAAACCACATAAACTTGCCAAAACGATAAAAACTGTCTTACATGCCAAGTCGACGTGGGAGAATAACTCAACAAATACAAAACGTATGCATTATACAACTGAAACAAATATCCAAAGAAGAGAAACGGTAATAAAAAGCTCAAGCCGCGCCACATCCACGAATGGAAACCCTCGATCGTTATATCCATGTTGTGTCTCTCCCCTAAGGCTTTCAATCGGTACAAAACACCGCTCTGGTACCTGAATTGCAAGTATTGGACAACACCTGAAAAATTTCGCTAAATTATTGCCAAAACTCGCAAAATAATTACTGATATAAGCATTAAACCACATGAATTGTGTCCTAAATTGGGCCCAAGTCTCCGTATCTGGCCAGATTAGTAAAATGCCAGCGGCCACAGTTGAAAGAAAGTGGTGCAAGCGCCACCAACCCTTAATTCTCGAACCGTTCACTTTCAAAATGCTTTCTCTGATTGTGAGAGTGCAGTAATACCACACCAACAAAAATATAAAACTCAACTCTAACGGTCTAAAACGCACTGAAAGGTTCAGTAGGGACATTACAAAGCCAATAATGCTCAAAATAAGCTTGAATTTCTCATATTCGTCCTTATATTTGAACCTGGAATTTCAAAACTAGCCCAAACCTTATTATTTGTGACTTTTTACTTCTCTTCTTTGTTCAAAATCGAGACATTAACATTTCCTAAAATAATTTTAAGATAAACCCCATTTTTCCTAGGTAGAGTTTGCTCAATCTCATGCAAGTGGGCCACTCTTTTAAAAATGCTCTCTTGCAACTCATTCACTTTCTCCTTATATTCGGGTTGTTTACTCAGACTGTAAACGAAATTAACCAAAAACAAAACAAATAAAACCTACTTACTCCTTGAGTGCTTTCTGAATAACCCTAATTCTGTATTTTTGATGCTCAATATGTTTGAGACACTTCTTCTGATACGAATCMAGTTCTTCCAATTTTTCCATGTAAGCTTTATTCGTGACCTGAAACAGGGGGGCTGTAATATCGTAAACAATCGCCGGGTTCTAACCTCCAATTCCTTGAAGTCGGACGTAAGCTCGTCCCACTCCTCGAAAARGCTGTCCTCCATTCTGATCACTGGYGAAATACCGGGAAAACGTTTCGAGTGTTAGARTTTCATACATAAAATCGGTTTGATTGACTTTTTAACCTTTACATTGAAAAAACTGATTCGACTTTGACATTTGAGAAATTTGACAATTTATCAACTGGTTGCCAACTGTGCATACGTGTATTACTGGTAGCCGGTGCTAACAATTCTAGCATTTTCTGAACGATAAGAAACTAATTGATTACGCTATTAACTTAAAACGCATTATTTTTATCAATTTTACGGGTGATAATTATGTTGAAATGGGATTAAAGTAATTAAAAACAGATTTGTAATTGAATGTTGGCCATCTTTGTTTAGTAAATTTCGGGTTTGCGTTGGCACTATTGACACTTCTTTGTGAAGTGAGAGACATTTGTGTATGCTAGAGAATTTTCTAGTTACTTCGGAAAAAGTGGAAAATATTTCCTGAATTTAAGCCAATTTATGTAATAAGTAATTAATTATTTGAAGCTCTATTGTATGGCGAAGTACTTCTAAGTGTTTGGAATTACCAGTTTCGTGGCGTTTTTAATTATGAACTGATTATATCCGACATGGCTGCTACCAGAAAATTACAAGGTAAGGAAATAAAAACTCCGTTTAGACACGTTTACCCTCATTTTTAACACTTCCCTCACGTAGAACAAACAAAGCGGATGGAAAGTGGGTCACTACAGCTCTTTTTTTTCCACATTTACAATTTTCCGATTTGAAGCGCGAAAAACAACGCGTGGAAATTCGGGTGAAAAAGTCGAGTTTTGAACACATTTCGTCTAGATTTACGTTTTGTGGCGTGGTGAAAACCAATTTGAGTGTTTTTCTAGTTGTCAAAATAAACCGTTACATATGTTATAACCTGTCAAATTCGTAACTGAAAAATGTGTTTTGTGTCTAGGAGAGATCGATCGATGTCTCAAAAAAGTCACTGAAGGTGTGGAAACGTTCGAGGATATTTGGCAGAAGGTCCACAATGCGACAAACAGCAACCAGAAGGAGAAATATGAAGCCGATCTCAAGAAGGAGATTAAGAAGCTGCAGAGGCTTCGAGATCAAATTAAAAGTTGGATAGCTTCCGCTGAAATTAAGGATAAAAGTGTTCTTATGGAAAACAGAAAGTTAATAGAGACTGTAAGTGTGCAAGTCGTTTGGGTGAATGTTCATGGGGGCTGTTTTAGCAAATGGAGAGGTTTAAAGTGGTCGAAAGGGAAACTAAGACGAAGGCTTACTCTAAAGAGGGATTAGGAGCGGCGCAAAAGCTCGATCCCGCGCAAAAAGAACGGGAAGAAATCCAGCATTGGTTAGTCACGTCCATCGATTTATTAAATATCCAAGTATGCGCCCCCTTGCTCTCCCAATCCGCGCTAAAAGTGTGTTTCAGACGGACTCTTTTGAATGCGACATCGAAACGTTGTTAGCAAATAAAAAAAAGAAACTCGATAAAGACAAACAGGAGCGAATGGACGAACTAAAATCGCGGTTAGAAAGGCACAGGTTTCACATACGAAAATTAGAAACTTTATTACGTATGCTTGATAATATGTCGGTGGAAGTTTCGCAAATACGGAGGATAAAAGACAACGTCGAATATTACATAGAATGTTCGCAAGAGCCCGATTTCGAGGATAACGAATTTATTTATGACGATATAATCGGATTAGATGAGGTTGAGTTGTCGGGAGTGGGGTTGCCGTCGTCGGCGACCACCGATAGCAACGAAACGGGCGGAACACCAACTTCAATCATCTCGGGCTCGTCACCTGTGACCTCGCCGGCGCTAGGGGGGCAACCCTACACCCATTCCAGTGATAGTTCAAATGAAGCCGATAAGAAAACGATTTTTAAAGACGCTCTTAAAGTGAGTATGATAAGGGGTCACAGCGGTTTGTTTTTGTTTTGTTCTGATTAAGATAAATACAGGGTTACTCAAAAACAACTTTGAAAACTAGATAACTTTATTACTACCTAGCTCGCTTTGCTTAAGGAAAAATACTTTTGTAGCCTGTAAAGCCGACGGCTGTCCGAGCGACGTCCGCCATGAACAGCACCAATACCTCGATCCTGAGCTATAGTTGCAATAGTACGACCTCGACGCCTAGTAGCAAAKCAGTTCTAGTAAGTAGTACTCCCAGCAAGCAATCGGCTCGAGAGGCATCACCGGTGGCGCAACTAAACTCGACCGGAAACTTTGCAACAGTTGCTGCGACAACAACAGCATCGAAAGTGACCGCAAGTAAGACGAAAAAAAACTCGTTTAATTTTTAAACATAAAATCAAACTTTTTAGCCAATGGGGAACCCGTCATGTCTTCTGTGATAACTAACAATAATCAAGTTCAAACGCAAAACAATACGGCCGTCGTTACGTCGTCGCATACTCAAAATTCGATAAATGCGCACGTAAGCCACCTTTGAAAAAAATAATTTTTTCGTAATTCTCCGATTTGTAGCCGACGCAAAACTCAAACTCTGTATCTCAGAAATTCATCGAACAACATGTGCAAAATAGTAGAATAAGTCCGGAACTTAATAACAGTAGCAGAGCATCACCGATGACTAATACGGAAGTACAACACATACAGATGATGAACGGACCAACGACCGAAAATAATAAGGTAATTGTTTCGGATGGGACGCCTATGGAATGAGCAATAGTCAATGAGGAACGAACTGGTTGTCATGGAAACGTAGGTGTATCCATGACAACGACGATTTTAAGTCCATAGGCGTCCGCAATTTTTTTTACCCGAATTTTTTATTCCGTTTTTTTAGATTGCGGACGGCATGTCGTCTTTGAAAACTATGGCGCAGCAAGTGATCGACCGCGCGGGCTTGGAGAGCAACCAGCAGGTGATTTTAGAGGCGAACAAAATTCACAATCAGGAGAAATCCGACGCGCATATTCCCCCCTTATTGGGGGTGGCGCCTCTCGGTACGATACCGCTTCAAAAAGAGCACCAGGCGCAGTTTCAGCTCATGGAAGCTGCCTATTATCATATGCCACATCCATCCGATTCCGAAAAAGTAAGAACTTACTTGCCAAGGAACTCATATCCAACACCACCTTATTATATACAAACACCATTACCACATTCCGATACCGTGGAATTTTATCAACGTTTGGCGAACGAAACATTATTTTTTGTTTTTTATTACATGGAGGGCACAAAAGCTCAATATTTGGCCGCTAAAGCGCTTAAAAAGCAAAGTTGGAGGTTTCATACGAAGTATATGATGTGGTTCCAGAGGCACGAAGAGCCGAAGATTATTAACGAAGAATATGAACAGGTAAAGAATGTGGGGGAGTCGAAGACAAAGCTGAAGTTTCGTTGTTTGTTGCAGGGAACTTACATTTACTTCGATTATGAAAAATGGGGCCAACGAAAAAAAGAAGGATTTACCTTTGAATATAAGTACTTAGAGGATAGAGACCTGAACTGAATAAAGTATTTAAAAATAGTTGGCGAATTTTTATTTTCGGTAAATTTGGTTGTGTTGTAAAGTCCAGCTGTTACTTTTTACTAGCAAGTCAATATTTGCTTATGTAAATAAACAGTTTTATTAAAAGCCACAAAATGTTCCATGATGTATTTGAAAACATACTGTAGGAGAGTGCTACACGGTAGGAAACGTCAAAGGTTAGTGTCTTTCAACTTTTACCATGTAGAATTAAGCGAAATAAAATGTGAAACTGACTTAATATTTCACTGTTCTTACTGGGTGTTGCAGGATTTTGAAAAATTTCCCAGCATTTATTTGATAGTCATATGTATTTATTTACAAAAGCTTATGAATAGGATACAAAATTCATTCGGACAAGCCACTATACAAAAATACTTTTCGCATAAATATAAGTCTCAGTGACCGCAAAATCACACGATACGAATACAATACTGGTAGTTATATACATAATTTTAACAATTTTTGTTCGAATCAAGATCCTGCAAATAGCAATACAAGATCCCTGCTTGCGCCATTACGTCCACCGTTTCGGCCGAAAGCGTATCTTTCGGCCTATTCTGATTGGCTTTAAAGCCCGGTCTTAAAAGCGTCGGCCCGAAAACCGTCGCCAAATTATGCAACGACATCTTATTATCCTCTTCGTGTTTATGTACTCGAATTAAATGGTCCAAAATGAACTTAATAATGATTTTATTTTGTTGCGGAAGCTTGGCGAAACACCCTTTCAACAGCTCGATACGGCGAGTGTAGTTTCCGTTACTTTGGTTAAATGCCTCTGAAAGAGCTGGATATAATTGGTCGGTGAAAAGAGCTTCGGGAAGCTCGCGCAGATATAATTTTAAAATGCCGGTTACGGAATGGATATCGACTTCTTTCAACAATTGTTCGGCTTCATAAGAATCTGAAAAAATTGTATTGAAAACGATGAAATAATACGTTATTTTGTAATCACTTGTTTCAAACGATTTTTTCAGCTTGGAAATATCCGACGCGGAGCCTGAAACTCGGTACAAACCAACTTCTGTCATCCCTCGCCTCTCCACTTCCTTAATACAAGCGGTGATAATGAACGGAATGTCTCTTTTCTGTCGCCTGAAACAATTTTAAATTAAAAAAATATATATTTCAATGCATATAACCTACTTGCAAACGATTTGAATTTTCTCCCCGAACAGCGCCCCATTTTTTCCCGTCGGCAGTCTCCGTAGACTCACGACACACGGAATGTACGTCAAACTCATCCTCAACGTGGCCCCATTTATATTAAACTTCTTTTCAACTGGCTCAGACCTCAACCAACTCCGACTCAACTTCTGCGTGTACTTCCCCACCAGTGTATCATTTGAAATCGCATTCATTCTATATACCAAAATGCGTAAATTCTCGCACCCTTCGAGGTCTATTACGAATTTTTCGCCCCACGTGAACACGTTCGAACTCTGAACGGCCTTGGTTTTGGCTTTTTGGAAGAAATGGCCGTAGAAATCAACCTCGAACACCACGTACAACTCTAAAACAACAAAATTAACTAAAATCGATCACTAACATTACCCACCCACCGCAATTATACTCAAGACCGGTTAATTCGAAAATATGCACGTGTAAATCCCCGACTAAGAGACTTTCATCGTGGACACTACGCAGCAGATACGACCCCATGTTTGTCTTCAAAAATGCCCGACATGCAGTTATCCACGTCTGTAACTCCAACATACTAAAATTGGGTGAAGGTACCGGTGGTTTACCCGTTTTCTGTAACGTTAGTATCGCTTCGACCCATTGGGTGCGTTCAAATTCCGACGACAAGAAGAAAGTGTACATTCTTCCAGTTTGGCGGTTTTTAATACGAAACGGTAAATTTGGTGAAACTAGAACTAATTGACTTTCAAGTTCCACTAGGCGTTTTTTAAACTTGTCGGAACCTCGACTGCTTCGTATTTTCTGCAAAATTTTTCATGTTTTCTCATAAGAAACATGAATTGACTCGACTCACCTTATCTTCTAATGCTTTTTCTTCTTGACGTAATTGATCTCGGACATTTGATGCTTGCGATTTAAGACTTACAATGTTTGGTACGGTGTTCTCGGGGTGATGTTGTGGACTGCTTTCACGAAAAATAATTATATCTTCCACCGGAATGAACCATTTTAGTTCGAATGTGTATTTTTCAGTTCGACCAGACGGCTAAAAATTCTCAATTTCATGATTTTCCCAATTTTTTCCTCTCTCACCTTATATTTCGCACACGCGATGACGTCATTAAATAAAAACAAATGCCGCAATTTCCGATGACCGTCTGGGAATTCGACAATAAAGGAATTTTTGACAAGCCGCCTTTGCGCTCGATCGGACACCTTGAAAGAAGCATTAGCGAACCTTCACACATGATTACGAAAACTTACAGGAAACATGGACTTGGTCTGAATCATATTAAACTGGTCAAGGAAACCTTGCGTCAATTGTAAAGCTTCAGAAAGGCTACCGTGATCGGGATGTGTCGCTTGGAGGGAATTCAACAAATCGTGCAAAACCAAAGCGTTCTTTTGGACTCTAGCCACCGGCTTGTGTAAAATTTCCTCCAAATTGTTCGGCTGTTTCTGGAGATATTTGCAGGTGATGTTTTTGGTCACGTCGCGAAATTGCGAACTCGCCTCGCAGCACTTTCGCACAGTGTCCAAAGCGCGGCCGTAATTACTCAAAAACGCACCGTACAATTCCAGATTTAAAGCCTAGAAAACATAATCAATACTAATATAATTCGATTTAATTTCAAGTACCAAAGTTTTGAAACACTCGCCCGTCTTGCCCGAATTGTCGTTTTTCTCCACTTGACTTTTCAACTCTTCAAGAAAGCTTGAATGCAAACCGTACAATTCCGGAATCTTATAAAAAATCGTATTCAATTCAGTCTCTGTGATAATTCGTTGCGATGTCGTCAAAGTTGCTTGAATCGCTTTCATGTACTGAAAAATTCCAATTAACGCAAATTCATTAATTAATCAATCACCACCTTCATTGACACGCTCAACCACTCCACGTACTCCTCCTCGCTGCTTATAATATTTTTTAGTATGCATTTGTACCGTGAGTTTTCAGTTGCAGTCTCAAGATCCTCCTACAAAATTGAATCGAATTAAATTTAACTAAATTAATTAATTATTACGGGTTGAAATTTCCGTCTGCTGTGGGGCGTTGATGAATCCAACGAACTTGAACTTGCGTACGAACCGTTGCTGCCTCTGTGACGTATTTCAGTACCTTCCTCATCACTACTACTATGTCCGTTATCGTTCTGATTGCTTGCCCTAAATTAAATCAAATTAAATCAATTGTATGYCAATTAGAATAACGCACTGTATGAAGTATTCAATATTGACGTAGTTTGAAGCACTTGGTGATTGTGACCCTTTTTTCGGCATGAGGGACGCCTGTGAACTTAAAGTATTTTCAGCACTTGAATTATCACTTTCAGGCAGGTTGAAGTCCTGATCTTCGGGAGCAACAACGTCGTAGTAGGGCTCCTCGGGCGTTGATACGCGCTCTTCAGGCTCGATTTTCTCTTGTATACTGTTATTTCTACTAAAATCAGGCTTTACTGGTATCCTGAAAACACACAATTAATTTCGTTTCAAAAATATCAAACATTTTACTTTGGTGGTGTTTGAGTGCTAGCTGACGGTTTCAAGCCGTTGACTTCGATCACCGTCACGAAAGAACTCGGGTCTGGCATTGACAAATCAACTTCTTCACTTTGTTCCGCGTTGAGTTTCGACAAAACATTTGAAATCTCAGTCACGCACATATTTGCGGAAAACGTTTCAAACTCTTCCAGATTCAACCCGGAGGGTGCACTCTGCAACAAACAGTCGGAAAAAGTCCTCAATAACCAGGGAAATATTTACATTTGATACGTTATCAGCTGTGACATCACCAGTTTCACTCTTGCTTGATTCACCGTCTTCTCCCGACTCTTGTTTCTTGTGTTTTTGGATATCAAGGAGCAGACGTTCCAAATACTCGACGTAAATCTCTTCTTTGCGGACTTCTTCCTTAAACATCGACACTTTCTGTTTGTGTTTAGCCAAATTCAATTTGACATGTTCCTCCCATGCTCCTGGTAGCGGATTGTCAGGAAACCTTTGCAACCACACTTGTTGAAAATCGTTAAAAACACTCATTTTTGATCAATTCATATTAACTAAGAGCTTCATTTAATTTAATTACGTTAAATTATTGGTACAAATAGCAAAAACACAATTGACTGACACAACGACATAACAGGGAGTTGATTTATCTTCACTCATACTGCCAATGCAACGAAACCAAAAGCACTAAATCGTCTCTCTTTAATTATCAATAAACCACTCAAATTAGAAAATTTCGACCACAAACACATGACTTTGTCAACTAATTTCACTATTAATATAAAATTCGCGTTAAATAACTTCCAAAATTTAGTAAAACACATTTGTTTATTTCTCACTTGTGGTGGTAGCCCTGCTGACATTTAAGGTTATGCAATTTTGAATTTTGTTGTTTGCGAATTAACAATTAATATCAGATAAATATCCTTATCTTTAAACAAAATTAATTATCACGATGATGATATTAGCGTTAATAATGTGGAAACATAGCCAAGTGAGTGCGAAGCCAGATCGATAAGAAATCAATAAAAAATGGCTCAAAAACAATGAAAACTGAAACGGTAGACGAGGAACAGCCCCCGGAAGAAAATCAACGAAGAACAATTTTTTATGTAAGAAAGCCACTCAGCAGAGCGGCTAAAAAGAGACTAAAATATGTAGGAATTTTTTTGTAAGTATAATTTAATTAGCGAGAGTTATTTAATTATTTAAAGCGTTTTTCAGACTTGCGCTTATCATATTGGGTTTTTTGTTGGTATTTGTAGGCTTTCCACTGATTTTTATGAATTCTATTGCCCTACAGAGGATTCTTATATTCACCAATTGTAAGTTTAAGTCAATTTCAATCACYAATTAATTGRAGTTTGTAGGGAATTTACCGAGCAAAAGCAGTTATTTTGAAAAACACGAACTTTTAGCGGGTTTGAGAAATTTTTACGTCTCGGTGCACGACTTGAACAGTGAAAAAATAATTTCGTTGGGTGTCTGGCATTTATTACCTTACATATACGAAGAAGAAATAATAACAGAACCCCAGTTTGATTTCGAGTCTGCCCTAAAATCCAACTTTCGAAATGTTTTACTTTATTTTCATGGTACGGGAGAAGATAGATCGTCGTCGTTTGGAAAATACAAAAAATTTCGTGAAGCCTTCCATGTGATAACATTTGATTACAGAAGTACGCTAAACTTGTTTTATTTTTAATTTAATCGAGATTTTAAATTAAAGGCTACGCTGACTCAGCCAAAGCCGAATTATCGGAAGATGCTGTTGTGAATGACTGTCTCCAGCTATACGAGTGGCTTTTGACGAAAACCAACGCCTCGATATTTTTTTGGGGCCACTCTTTGGGCACAGCTTTGGCGACTAGGACCGCCGCGATCATCCGATCAAAAAACATCACTCAGCCAATCGGTTTGGTCCTTGAAGCCCCCTTTACGAAGATGAGCGAGGAGTTGTATGTACACCCTTACGGTAAAGTAAGCCCCCACAAAAAAAAACAAAAAACAAATCATTTCTTTGAAGTAATTTGACACGTATGAATCTCAGTCAATGTTACAAATATTTCGAAACTGTATAGGTTCTGGAAAAAATGTTGTATGCCACTCATGATTATTTTACATTTATACAAACGATAAAAATGTTTTTAGATTCTTGTCTCAATAGTGTTTTTTTGTATTTTTTTTTAGATTTTCGCCTGGTTGCCATATTTCAAAGCAACCGTGATTGAACCGTTGCAAAAGAATGGTTTTATTTTTGACACGAGTAAACATATTTTAAGTGTGAACGTTCCAATTATGATCCTCAGTGCTGAAGACGATAATGTTGTTCCTTACACTTTTGGAAGAGAGGTAAAACCAATTTTCCAAAAATTTGATTTTCAATTGTGTTTCAGTTGTATGAAATTGCGAAAAATAATAGGACGGGTGTGAAAACCACATTTTATTACCAGTTTGCTTATAATCTAGGCTATAATCACAATTTCATGTACCAAAATTATTTTTTTCCGTATTTTATCAAGTATGTCAAACATTAAATTGAATTAAATTGAAAATAAAATTATTATTTCAGTTATTTTCACTATATTTGTGTGACTCTAAGTACAAATACGACGGATGTAGCAACTTAAGGTAATAAAAATCGACAGTTGAGTTTGAAGTTTGTTGCCCCCAGACCCCGCCCTATGCGCCGCCTCTGCTCATCCCATAAAATCCTGATGCTAATATTGATTTATCTCTTATTTTATTAATCTTTAATTCGGGATGCGCACATTTCCGGTTTATTTTCTACGAAAAAATAGCAGTTTGCAAAAATTGGCAACATTCTCCTTCTCTCGGTCTCCCACAATTCGCATGGGAGATTTCCGCAGACCGACCTAACGTAATTAAATATAATGCACTTTCTAAAATATATAATTAATGTACGTTTGGGTTACGTAAACGCGACAAGAAAGTGATTATAACGACGAAAGCATCAGTTCGGTCGTAAGGTTTCAATTAGATTTGTTATTTTTGTGGACGACCTCCAAGAATTTGCAAAAAGTGACAAAGCGGGAATTTTAAAAATCGAGGCTTTGTGCAGTGACAGTTACGTAATTTTGATAGTTTCGAATAAGTAATAAACATTAATTGCTTAATATCAATTCAGCAAAAGCATGTTGGTAAGTTTGTGCAATTTTGTACTGATATTTCCCATCGGTTTCTTTTCAGTTTTAACCATTTCTTGCGAAAAATAGACACAATACGATGGGCAAGTCGAAAAAATGCCTCAAAGGGACTTGTATTTATCTGTACGTATTATAGAAATTCACTTTGCGATATATTAATTGATTTGTTCCAGATTTGCTCTCTTGCTCCTTTTGTTTCTCCTAGTTTTTGTGATAATTCCGGTTGTGTTCATGTTGAGTGTAGAAATTCAACGAAACATCATTTTTCCAGTTTGTAAGTATTTGACAAAGTGCGCGAATGAATATTTTTTTTGTGTTTTTCAGGGTCAACCGAGAATGCCAATTTTTCCGATATTGAGAGTTTCCATTTAAAAGGAGTGAGAAATTTTTATGTAACTGTTGATGATAAAGAAAATGTGACATTAGGAGCGTGGCAAATCCTGCCGAGCAAATTGTTGAGCAATGTTGTTGATAATCACTACTACAACTACGAGGACATTTTAGCCAATAAGAATTACAGTATTTTGTTGTATTTGCACGGAAATGGCGGCGTACGATCGGTTCCATTAGAACTGTACGCGATTTTGAGGAAGTATTTTCAAGTCATTGCGATTGATTATCGAGGTAAGAGGAAATGAAGAAAGCCGGCAACGGCGCCTATTTCATTTCAACCTTGTGGTTGGCAACACTTGTTTTTTAACAGCTACATTGGTAGCACTGATTATTTAAAAAAGCAAATTTGTGATTGTCTTTTTTCAGGTTACGGCGACTCGACAAAAGCCGAATTGACAGAGGAAAACATCGTCCGCGACATCGTCAATTTCTACATATGGCTTCGGGGAAAAACTCAGGCTCGAATTTTCTTCTGGGGCCACTCTCTCGGCACCGGCGTCAGCACTCACACTATATCAAACCTAAAAGTACAAAATCACGTTCCCTCGGGGCTCGTTCTCGAGACACCGTTTTCGTCAGTACCTGACGTCATGGAGGAACATTTTTTTGTTAAAGTATTTTTTCCGTATTTTATTTTTGTTTAAAAAAAAGACGTTTTTTAGTTTCTATCATGGCTGCCTTGGTACAGGCAAACCATGTTAGATCCGGTTGTGAAAAACGGATTCGGATTCGAATCTACGAAATATGTCGTAGATGTCGATTGCCCAATCATGATCCTGCATGCCAAAGATGATACAATTGTCAGTTACCAGTCAGCGACTAAAGTGAGATTTTAGCTCCGGTAAATCCATTTCCTAATAAAAATTTTTCGTAGCTTTATGAAACTGCCGTAAAAAATAGAAATTTTACAACACAGGGAAATGTCACTTTCCATTTGTTTGATGAGTCAAGGGGCTACGATCACATGTTAATTTATTTGGCCCCGGAATTACCGACTTATATAAGGTTCTGATTTGCCAACTTATTATTTCCTCTGTTAATAACAAAAATTTCTTTTTAGTGAATTTATTGATGAGTGTATCAAGTTTGAACAAACGTTAAACCAGACCCAAGTGTGATACAATTGGAGATTATTTCACATTAAACCCTTTTTAAATGAATTAATTGTGTTTCATTCTCCTCTAAACAAATCAATTTCAAACCTGTGTAGATTCAAACCAGGCGCCACTTTGCCGGCTTCTGATTGGCCATCGGCCGGGCTGGTCGAATTTGTAACATGGCGGTGATTGCTGTAGAATGATAAATTTGTAATAGTGAGTAAGGTGAGATTATTAAATGGAGTTTCCAAAGATAAAGCTCAAACACATTCCTTGAAGTGCGAAGTGTCGGTTTAGTGATGTTTACGACGTAATCGCAAAATTAATCGTCGATTTTCATTAAAAAAAACATCAAAATGAGGTAAGTATTGGATTTTACAATTAAATAACAATTCCACCTGAGATTAGCAACAAAAAAAAACGGTTATTTAACACAAAAACGAGTCGTTATGAAAATTAATTAAATAACTGTGGTTACTAACTCACTAAAATGGAGTAACCTGCAAGCAACTATGACTATTGTTCGGCAAAACAATTTTTTGACAGTTGTTCAAAGGATTTGTTGTCGGTTCTTGTTTTCATTACTTTCGCCGGTGATTAACGAAAAAGGCATGCTTTTGTTTTGTTTTCCTTCTTTCTTATTGATTATTAAAAGGTTGGGTGTGTTGAACTCACCCTACGAGGGCTTCCGAAAAAATAACATATTTCATCCTCTTTTTTTTTTAAATCTCCTCGTTGGTATTTTAATTCGTTTCGCAGTCTCGAGTTTTTGTTTCAAACACATATGGTGGAGTGTTTACATTATCGGGATATTTTAGATGCTGATTTAGCTTTTTTTCGTTTTGTTTGGACAAATGACACTGACATCCTCTTGTTCTTTGTGGTAATTAAAATTAAACAGTTGATTTTTATGGAGCAGCAACTGGCAACGCTGTAAATTTAACATGGGTGAAAAAATTTCAGACAACAACTAAAATCAAATGTGAAAAATGTCAAAAATTTGGAAAACATACAATGTTGCCAGTTTTCCTGAACTGTCAACCGGAAATTGAACAATTCAAGGATGTCACACTTTTTAAGCATTTTGCGGTTGATTTATATTTTACCTCCAAACATAATTGCCTTGAAACGCAATTATTAAACCAACTTTAAAGGTCTCTTGAAGTAAACTACGTGACATAAAAAATGCACCACATATACTCCGTGACATAATTATGTCACTTTCCCTAAAATTCCATAAATAGTTACTCTTTTATCAGCTGTAACAAAGTTAAGCCAAATACTAATCAGTTGATTTTCCTAAAAATGGGGTACATAAGTGGTGAGAAAGGCCCATTTTCTATGTCGCGTTGTTTAGTTTTGTCTGGCATGTAGGCTTTAACAATTGAAGTCGCCCACAAAACTCGACTTTACATTGTAGTTAGTTGCGAATTTTTGTCCTGACTCTGTATGAAAATATCTCGGATATAAAGCGTAGCTTTCATTCGTGACTTCCGCATCACACGCTAAAACTCTGGGATGTTTCAGTATTGCCGAAATGAGTTCCAGTCAAGAAGTTCGTAGAAGGTATCGTCCTGGCATGATCGTGGACGTTTATTATAGTTCTTATCACTTTTGCATGTGCATGTGATAATATTTGCATGAGTTTTTCAACCTTTAGTTTAATGGTATAATAACTCTTTTCCTGTTTCGAATCGTTTTCAAAATAAAGTACGTTGACCACAAGTGTCACACATTTTCAATTTCGTTAGACCTCCTTTTGCGGAAATTAGATCCTGGGAATTAATTGACTTTTACTCTTTTATGTGAAAGTGAAACGTTCTTAGCTGAAGCTCGAGCATTGTAATATTTTAATGTGAAATGACGCATAAAATCCTTATTAGATATTAACAATGATTCTGATTTTGGAATACGTAATTAAGATGCATGCCGAAACTCTGACCGGATGCGGAAATCAATATATCTCTTGCATCTTTTTGCTGACGGTAAAAATAACTCATTTCAATTGGATTTTGTCCAAACCACATTTTTTCGGTTTATCAGCAATTCATTACCAATTTTTTAGAATGAGGGATACGTGTTTCGCAATTTTAACATCATCAGGACTACAGTTTGCTTCATCTTCATCTATGTTACAATGAAGGAAACCAATCAAAACATGAATAAAATTGTACTTAATTAAAGTTTTTACAAAAAAATATTTTCCGATAGATCAACAGTCAAAGGCTTTTGACACTCGACCCCAAAAATTGTTTGACAATTTTCTAATTTACTTGACTATCTTACTTTCGAATAATTAATTTTTCGTCAGCTTTGTTGAACAATTGTTATTACATTGATTACTATTTTTAACTACAATTACTACGTGTTATCTCATTTTTTGTTTTCCCTCTACTATCACGAGGAAATAAAGCATGGTTATCACCGAAATTCTACTTTCCGCCCATAATTTAACAAAAGCGGTATTTTCCAACTTAAAAATCTAGCACATTTTTCCATTTAGTTGAATTATTTTTGCAATAACAACTCATTGTTTCCACATTTTTGCACTTAAAAACAATGCAACCGATTTTTTTCAGTTACTTCCAGTCCGTTTTTTAAGTATTAGAATTAGGGGAGCCATATGGCTCGCCTAATTGAGTCCTCAAGGCCTAATACCTGCCGACTTAGTCGAAATTTAATCACTTGGAAGACGATTTGCATGCGGATTCCTGACGCCGAGCGTTACTTTAAAACCATTTAAGCCCTTATTGTCGACGATTAAGGGCCAGTTTGAGTCAGTGTTTGTATATGGGTCGTGTCACTCGCACATAAACAAAGCGTACGACCCTCCTGCTTCATATTAATATTGAACTTTGCTACCAAACTTCCTGATTAATAATACAACTATCTGTGTCAGCATAATTTCCAGTCGGTTGTGGCTTGGCTTTTGGTTCACGTGTGGTTTGTTATTTTTCATCGAAAAAAAAATTGTGTGTGGTCGTCGAAATGGATTTCGATAGGGATAATTTGTGTAAGGAGATTGAAGAGGAATTTAATGTTACGTTGCGCAAGAGTCTGCGAGAAAGCTGGCAAGATTATTGGAACTGGTCAGTTAAATATTAATTTAAAAAATATTACCGAAACAAGTTTTAATCGTGATCAATTGTAATGTGAAAAAATTTCATTGTTTGGCATTTTTAGATAATTAAACTTTACGCATTTCATCATTTCTTAAAATCTGTGTTATATTCTGACTTAATTAATCATACATTCCTTACAAATGATTAATCCACATTTTTTATCACGTATACAGTTTGTTTTTTGTCTTTTGTAATGCTTTAATTTACATTAAAAGCTAATCACCTTTGAAATTACATACTCCTATTTATTTAACTTTTTAGAAAATGTGATCGTAAAACTGTAACTGCATTACCATAATAAATATCTAAAATTTTATCAAGACTTTTATTGGATTTGTGTCGTAAACCTATGAATAAAATTTTCTAATTTTTCCGGAATGTCATCCACGTGGAGTGTTTTAAAATGATACAAATACCTACACAATAATAATAATTGTTAGTAGTTTTTAAAGTGTTCATAGAAACATATCAGATAATTTCTTATCAGCTTCAATTCAATTAAATTATGGTTAAAAACGAGTTATTAAATAAACACAAAATCAATGCAAATTGAAGATTAATTTATGGTATTCAAATACAGTTTTAAAATGTATAGACATGATTATAAATTATGCTTTTAAATTATTGAATTTGGGTTCCAGTATCACGTTTAATCTGTGTAGAATGGAAAAATATTTTTATCCTAATCAAATCAAATCTTACCTGTCAACGATAAAAACGAAACCAAATAAAAAATTGTTTTATCCTGAGATATTTGCGTTTATTTATTATTTAAAAAATGTATTACTGATAATATTAATGTCACAAATGTTCAGTGTAATTCCTTTTTGATGTTTTTGGTGTGGTCCCCATATAGGGTGAAAATACATTTTCAGATTTTCTACTTAAAATTTTTCAAAGATACTGGATAATTTTTTTGGATTCTTCGTTAAATTGTCTTTTAACACGCCCACTATTTATTCTTTAGCGCTAACTATTGCTTTTAGGCAATTTGAAAATTATATAAAATAAAGTTTTAGTTTTTCAAAAAAACATGGAAAGCCACTATCAAAATTTACCAAAAAGTCAAAACTAACCGAAAAGCAAACGCACAGAATTACTAATTGAACCTCAAAAAACCTAACACATTAAAAATTCAACAAACATTGAGCAACAACATTAAAGCCGCTGGCGACATCAATGGCGTAACATTACTTTTGCCAGTACTCTGTTTCTATCTTAATTTTTTTAATAGAAGACGAGTATTTTATTCCATTTTTATTAGATTTCTTAAAACGGATTTGAATTTTAAATTAAAGATTGGGCATTTTTTTGCATGTTTATTCAAATTCAATGTAATAAATTAATGTTATTAGAATTTTTGAAATGATGGTATTATCTAAATTTTAATTTTTTGTTATTTTTCTTTATAGTGAACAATCGATAGCTAGCGCAAGAGCTAGTGTTATGATCTACGATGACGTTAATAAGAAATGGATTCCCTCAGGAACATCATCGGGATTATCAAAAGTTCACATATACCAACATACCGTACAACAGACATTCCGTGTCGTCGGAAGAAAACTCCAAGATCATGAAGTACGCTACTGTCTCCCTTTCAATAATTTTTTATTTATTTAAACTAACAATTTTCAGGTTGTTATAAATTGTGCCATTTTAAAAGGACTGAAATACAATCAAGCGACTGCCACATTTCATCAGTGGCGTGACAATAAACAGGTTTACGGGTTAAACTTCAGCTCAAAAGAAGATGCGGATCTCTTCGCCAGGGCAATGTTCCACTCTTTAGAAGTAATTCATTAATCAGTTTCAATTCATTACTTTACTAATTGCAAAAAAACTTGAATAGGTACTTAGTAATATAGTTCGACAACCGACTCCCCAATACGCCCCCCAGATGCCCCCTCAAATCCAACAACCGGCGATTCCCCAACAACAATACGACGAAGACATGGGATACCGCACGATGACCCGCGAAGATGTCGCCATGATCCAGGAACGGCGGATATCAAACTCGCTAATGTCGCCCCAGCAGACGTCGCCGATGACTCCCCAAAACAACGTGCCTGTGGCGCCGGCAATGCCGATGTCGGTTGCTGCCGCCGTCGCCCCTACGCCTATTTCGCCACCGTCGAGCGGACACCAAAGAACGGTGAGCGCGCCCCCAGCGCCGCCACCACCACCAGGTGGCCCACCGATGCCTCCGACGGGAGGAGCGGCTCCGCCGCCGCCACCACCACCTCCTATGAACATGTCGAGGTCGCAGAGCAGCGACGGCGGAGAGGTGAACTCATTGGCAGCGCAGTTGCAAAACGCTAGGTTGAAGAGGAATAACAAGGTGAACATAAAAAAAATAAATTATGTGACCTTATAAACCTATATGCGACGCCTATGGAATAATAATTAGCTATTGAAAAACACTGGGTTGTCATGGATACAAGTGTAGTAACCATGGTAACCTCGGATTTTATCCATAGGCGTCGGTATTTTTCAATATTTGAGAGAAAATATTTTTGTTTATTAGAATACGCCGCCCCCGACTGAGAACAGCGGCTCGTCGACCAGCAGCGGGGGGAGTAGTAATTACGGGACGCTCGGGAGGGGAGGTGGAGGAAGTATGGCATCGATGATGGACGAAATGGCCAAAACGTTAGCTCGAAGAAGAGCTGCTGTAAGTAATTTTTTGTTTTAGAAGTAATTTGTGTTAAAAGTTTGCTTTAGGTTGAGAAGAAAATCCCCGACAAAGATGAAGAAGAGAAAAAGGCCGTTTGGGAGAAAACGAATACGTTGCCGAGTAATACGTCTAAGTTTTCCGAATCGCCGAAAAGTATCCGAAAACGGTTTGGCTCTGCTTCCGAGGAGACAATTTTAAAAGTAAACGGCCTATCGGAAGTTTCAGGGCTGTCTCTTGGACCAACCGAATTAGACAGTCTCAAAAACGAAATAGTGAAAGAAGTGAGGAAAGAAATAACAAAGATGAAACAGGATATAATAGACGGTAAAGAAATGTTTTTCTTGTAGTGTGTTTGATTAATTGTTGTTTTTCCAGCAATCAAATCAGAACTGAACCGAAGGTAATTTCTTATTGCCTTATTTTGTGCGTGAAAATTTTTTAAAGTTTTACACTTGGATCAAATCATGCGACAGTTTCTAACATTAAACAGTAGTAATCGGTATTAACGTAAAAAATGTACGTTTATGGAACGAGTATGTTATTAATGTTTCCTATTTGCTGTTCTGTACGTTTTTCGTAATTAGTCAACGGCGTTGATCGACGGGTCTAGACACATGAGGTTGAATCTTTTTTATTACTTATTATAATTTAAAAGTTTTTATTTGTGATGATTGCATGTGTCAAGTACAGAATAGCGGAATTTTAAAGTAATGCTATATAGATGTCGTGGATATAGAGCACTTTTATTATAAGTTCTAACATAGTATTTATTTTATTATAAGTTAATTAGGCATTTAAAGATTTTCAGTGATTCCTATGTAACACTGTCTCATTGAACGTAATCAAACAGTGCTACAACTTTTGTAAATATTTATATAGGACTTCCAATGACCTACATATTTATTAACAGCTGATTCGTTGCCCAAGAAAATGTCAAAAAATTGTCTTACTCTGAGTGGTTGTACGCATTTAATGCTTTGGTGCCAACAATGTGAGAGAGTAAGACAGTTTTCATTCCATTTTTTTTCTATTTTGTTCAAAATGAAGGGAAACAATGATCGTGTGTATAGAATCATAAGTTAATAGATGCTTATTAGATTAGTGTCAAATCATATATACATCGAACGTTTCCATTTATCATTCTTCACATTTTATATGAAAACAAACCATTGGTAATCCTGCATCAGACGGCAGTTTTATACATTCTCGCTGTCGTGTTTGTGAATAGTGGATTGTTATCGAAAGCTCACCCAAAAAACGAAGCATTGAGCGAAAAATATTGTACTACAGACATAATCAGTGATTGCAATTTTATATATAATTTCTTAAGTACATATGTTATAACTTTGTGATATATAACTGCATTTGAATTTATTGTATATTGTCTAGCACCTTTTTTGTTTTGTCTTCTTATTTTTATTTTGTATGTGATCTCAACTCAAAATTAGCACAATTTTTCTAATTTTTTATATTTAAAAAACATTTTCATTCGTAACTACGATTACGTTACAAATTTTACAATGTATTGAAATAAACATTTGAAGTACGTAACTGGTTTTTTGTAGTGGATTAGTCTTTGTCTTGTTTCACCTCGATTATTTATTTTTGTGTGAATTCGTGACTAATTTATTTTCCCAATAAAGTATTAAACGTTTTTTGATATCTTTATTGCAAAACCCCAAACACTGCGCCATTATTATTTACCTTCACCGACGAGTTTTCCTGCAGCGACAACAAAGGAATTTCAACATAATCTTATCTTTTCCATGTATTGTACAAAATGTACTTTTCGATTGCAGGACATAACAAATGTTTATTTTGCGAAAAAACATCAAAGGAAAATATAGACATGTCGACAATCATAAAAAAGTAAATACATGTAATTTGAAAATGAAAGGTAGATTTTTACTAAACTATATGGATAAAAGTAATTATGGAGATGCACAATTGTCTTTGTAGTCTGAACAATTAAAATTTCCAAAATTTAATGTCCAGTCAGGTTTGGACGTACCGTATCATTAATAAACATTTTTTTCTAATTTGCGTTTATAATACGTTTATTAACGTGTCCCGTAGGAGTCGTTTATGGCTCTATAAAAGCACACTGTGCTTTAATGAATTTAGGGTTATTTAGTTTTTGGATGCCGCTTTTGACTTGTCAGGTAACAAATTTTGCGTTGTTGCTTCGGCAATTTCGCGAATTTCGGGCGGAGTGCAAACTAAATTTTGTTTCTCATATTTTATTTATTATTACTATGTTGTAATACTAATAACTAATAATTTGTAAATTTTATTTTTAATGACAGACGGCAGAAATGACTCAAAAAACAGGTGTTACCAACCGATACCAACTAACACAAAATTCTCTAGGCGACAAAAATATATATTTTTTTAATTAAAATAAGAAAAAAGG
>NW_025401069.1:10665746-10704923 GCF_015345945.1 Tribolium madens
TCGGTGTTGTTTTTTGTGAATGCATTGGGTAACTCCATCGAGTCGATGGAGAGGTGGAAAGGCAACGAGGGAGAGCATGGCCCGATGTCCAATGCGTGGTGGTATCGACGTTTTGAAGCGAGTCATGGCGCATTGTGCTCCAAGCAGTAATCGAAAGTTGGTCTTTGTAGTGTTGAGTGTGGTAAATGCCGACACGGCCACGATATAACTCTACGTTCAGTTCAGTTAATTTATTAAAATATTAAATATACTTTTCTTTAACATTTTWCTGTGWAAATTTGTGACAGTGTTTCTTTTACGACATCGATTTTTTTTYAGGTAAATGTCGACCTGTGAAATCTTTGTTACCTTAGCAATGAAAAAAAGGTTAATTTTGAAAAGTAAATGTATTTTTATCGGGCTGTGTATTGCTGGGGATTTGGCTTAAGATTGTAGGAGGACCGAAAATAAAACAAACACATTGTTGGGCGAATTATAAAACGTAAATTTTACATTTTACTAAARTTATTGACTAATTAATAAATATTTTTTTGCTACAGTTATAGACTCCCGRTACCACCACCACCTGTTAATATAAATATTATGTCACACTTTTATTTAGAAATATCCCATTAACCTCTGCTTGTTTTGCATCCATAAACTTATCTACTAATTAGTTACAATTTAAATAATCTCATTTACTAAAAAAATCGTTTTGATTCACTAATTTATGATAGATATACATCAGTTTCAGTAATAGTTATTTTTAGATATTTAACTTTTTGTAAAGTGTATAAAATTAATGATAACAAAGATCTCAAGAAAAAATGGAGCATTAAAAGTTTATAAGCACTAAATTATAATTATATTTCGCAAATAACTTATATTATAAATAATTTAAAAATAATGTAATAACAAACTGAATAGTTTTTAATCAGGAGGGAACAATGAATGATAATAAACATAAATACTTAAGGCGTGACAGAAGTATGAGGTAATGAAACAATTAAATGGACATTTTTGGGTGATTTGATTTATCTTCTGAATATTCCTATACTTAATAGTTGCAACAGTTACGTATCTCTTCAAAGGAATTAATACTTTCAAAGATTTGAACAAAATTGCATTTTGTTACGTCTATAGTGAACTTTTTTAAAATTTGGTTACGAAAAATTAAACATGTAAACATGAAATTAAAATTGTTTTCTACCCTATTGTGACAAGAGAATTAACATATTTTGCGTAGGTTTTTGTCTCTCATTTTATTGAATTTTTACAAATACTTACGTAGGTTTACGAAATGTAGGTAGATATTGGATTCATAAAAGTGCTTGTTTACTTTAATATTTTAAAAATTTATTTTACCGACATTGAACACAGATGTACCAAATGTATACAGGAATTTTTTACATACGATAAAGCCGTACATTAACCTTCAACAAAAATTATTTTTTCTCCTCTAGTCAGTTTAAATTCCTATACAATGTTAATGTTAATAGTAAAAATGTACAGTTACAAAATTACTGCACTAACAAACCGAACACCATTTATGACGTATAATACGAAATTTCTCCTACTTACATAATTAAATTCGCATGAATTTTAATTAGAATTATTATAAAGTAAAAGTACTCGGTGTATAATTTAAAAAAATTAATTTTGCCTGACAAAAAAAATAAAACAAACTCAACTTATTAGTCCGTGATACGAAAAACCCTGTGCGTGACTGAACATAATAAAAATTGAACAAACCATTCTACTATTATTTCCGGTTATTAGATAATCATTTCGATTCAAATTTATTTAAAGGGAAATAACACGCTAATGGATTTATTCACTCAATAAAAATTGAGGCTGGCAAGGCAACCCTTTCAGGTTTTCGCGCATTTCAAAATTGGCTGAAGAAATCAAAATATTTTCGTCTAGTGTTGACTTTAAAACTCTGAATTCTATTAGAATTGTCTTAAAACCTTAAAATTTCTAAATTTTCGTTAACTTAAGTCCAGATTTTTGTAAATTCTGCCATCGAAAGTCATCTAAAAAATCTAAAAATGAAATTGATTGGAAAATCCAAATTTTATGCAAAGAATTAAACTTTTTAAGTTATTTCAGTAATTTTGAGTTATACACGAACTAAAATCTCAATAAAAAATCTATTATACGGGGTGTCCTGTTTTTGTAGGTAGGTATCAATATTTTCATATTGATATTCAAATTTTATCTAAGACAGTATTTTTTTATTTTTATAATAATTATATTAAGAGAAAATAAAAAGTAATATCAGGTGATAAAATTAGATAAAATAAACTAGGGCCCAATTAACCCTTCCCGATTCTCCGCTGTTGATAGTTTGTCACTCACTGCCAACCTTGAAAAGTTAAAGGACACTAATCCATTAAAGCACTCATTTGGATGTTATGATGGACATAAAATCGAAAAAAATCCATTTCATAATTTAACGATTCATAATCGAAAGGGGAAAAAGCGATGGTTTATTATCTTTTTTCCATCGATTGGGATAAAATCTCGTAAAACCCCGATAAAAATCTGAATCATGCCGACCTGTCTCCACTTGCATAGCTCTAAACTGGAGCACCGGCGTTTTATTTATAAGTCGTGAGATCTGGGCGAGCTTATTTTTAGTGTATAGTCGTCGTCGCGTCGATGAAAATGCAGGAAAGTGCCTAAAGCTCCGTGTTTGCAGATATCCCCATCGCATGGAGCACGACTCAGTGGAAGTATGGCCGCGACATGGGCGATCTAGCGGAAGCCGTTGAAGACTTGATCTGCACGTTCGACCCGACTGGAGACACCACTATGGATACYCTCGCCATGTTTGTCTTCGGCTGGATCCTGGCCGCCCTCTTCGTGTTGTGGTTGGGGAAGATCGTCTACGCGAGGTTCACAGCGAGAGCATCGAACGAAACGAAAACGAAAATCGAGCCGGTGGCGGTGGACACCGTCGACGCCAAAGCGGCGAAGAAGACGGCCGTCGCCCCCGTGAAAAGCGCGCCGAGCGGGAAAGGGGGCTACGTGCCGCCCACACCGCCGGTGAGGAAGAGGCTCACGAGGCAGAGTCCCACGCCGGAAGTCAGAAAAGTCAAGTATGTGCCGGCACCTCAATGCACGGGACCGGACAATGTTTGTGTGTTGTGGGTTAATGACGTGCTACAGTGGTTGTACAACGACTTGGTCATCGTTAATGAACTCTTGGCGGTGTGGCTACAAGCGATGAATGAGTTCACCAAGAAGTCGGCGGCGGAGGTAATTTGATTATTCGATTTTTAAGAAAATAACACAAGAAAATTTTCAAGATGAGGATAGAGAAAAAATATAGTAAATCTTTGGATCCGGAAACGTATGTCGGTTTTTGAACTAAGTGCACGTGAAACCTCAAATAATGACAAGTCGAAAGATAGAATGGCAAAAAGGGCTAGAATTAGTCCCTGGCGTATAATAATAGAACCGTTAACGGTCTTTTTTGAAGGTAGATCGGATTCAAAGATGACTCGATTACAAATTATCTTGATCGCTCGATATATTCAGCACCAAAAAAGCGATAAATGTTAAAATGACATTATAGGGGGAGACCAAGGGGGAATTTTCTTTAAGATTCTTGGTCAAGTGATTATAAATTAATTGACACATTAAAAAACTATTGACAGTGACAACTAAGAAAAAGATATATCTAAAAAAGATCCTTTGACGTTATTTTATTGAATAAAGCCAATCTGAATCTCTTAACTGATTAAAAATAATAAAAAGTGAATAATTTTTAACACGTGTAACGTTTTTTCTAAGGTTGGCCAAGGAAATGTGACATTTGCTTTATTTTTTGCTGGTGTAAATGTACTTCGGAAAATTAGGTTACAAGTTTATTAAAATCATGTTTTATATCATGTTTATGGTATTTGGTTAAGTTTATCGAGTAAAAAAATCAGAATTCAAGAAAAGTGCAGAGAAAGAAGAGCCAGAATTGACATTAAGAGAACATATTTTTTCAATTCTAACTTTCGACTTCAAAATTTCGATTTTGGATTTTGGAACATGAAATTTTCACACGAATTTCATTGTTATGTTTATTAGCAACTTTTTGCTTTGTTGTTTAATTACTTCAAATCACTGTCTTTATCAATTTACGTGCACTGTCATTAATTTGCATAATATTCATTCCACAAAGAGTATTATTACATGACAAATTGCTTGTTTCCTCTCTTTGAAGTTACCGTGGTTTGAAGTTTCTGCAAACCTCATTAAAAATAATATCTGCTTTTTAATCGAACCTTGTTTCTTTTTACAGAAGCAAACGTTACTAAATAATTCAATTTTAATTTTTGTATTTTATTTTTTATAAATATAAAAACCGTTAAGAAAAAAAAATATTCATTTCAGGGCCATTCTGGTTAATTTTCTCTTATCATACTTCTTATCAAAGAATTCAGTGGGTGACCACAAAACAATGTCATGGTTTTTTTCAATGCTATATTCAACTAGTGAATAATTTGGCTACCAGTTGCATAATTTTCCCTAAAAATAGCCTAGCCAAACCAAACCACCCACCTGTGTCTGAACTAAAACTAAACAAAAGGTGAACTGTGTATGAGCTATTATAAAATTACCTCATCGCTTACGTCATCGTTTTATTACCTAATTCTAATTTTACACCCGTTTGGCACGAAACCACATTTACCATGCCGTACCCTTGATATTATAATCACTTATTCAGTTCGAAATTTATTTTATTCTATCTCAAGTTTTTCACATTTCCGATTTGCAAAAATAATTTTTAAAAACAAGAGTCTGATATAAATAAAAAAAGTAATATTGAACAGTAATGAAAAATGTAGGTATAGTTAGAATCTCATTTATTGACTTTGTAATATTTTATTTAGAATAATTATTTTATTATTATATTTGACAGTTAAAATTTTTGACATTTGACGTATGCGATACTCAAATTACTTAAAAATAGCTTAAATTACATTAGTTTCGGTAAAATACGTTGAACTGCAACAATTTCTCACTTAAAAACAACAGTCTATGGTTATTGATGGTAAAAGCATCGGATAAAATGTCGCCAAAAAACAGTGCCACAAAATTGCATTCTATGCAACTGTTTTCAGTTACACAAAATGTTCATTGTGACACCGAAATAGAAAAAAATTATTACCACTGACATGAATATAATTAAAAAATTCATACAACGCACAGCTTTGTATTATTATAGACACATTGATCGTCTTTTCCCATCATGAAAAAATGTTTGTTGTGGTATGGGATTATAAAAATCTCTGTTCAAATACAAACCCATAAAATGATTCCTTTTTATTGGTGCTTGTCTTGAATGATGGCTATAATCTAATTAAATTATTACTGTATACACTGTGTACACTGAAAAAGAGGTATGTTAGACATTCTTTTCGCTATAACTCACTCATCCTTATCACTGATAAAAAGTGAAACAATGTTGAGTGAACGCTGTCAGGATATCTAGACATTTCCTGGCTATTACAGCTAGTAAATCACGTTTTCTACTTTGTTTTTCCAAGGAAAATCAAGTTAGATTTGCTTTTACTTTATCGAAACATTATAGCCGTTCCTGTACATTCAATCCGTAAACTCAATCGAAACAATAAATTTTGATTTAACTCAACTGAAATTTATTTTAAATGACCTCAAACACATGTTTTACACCTGCATTTAGCATTCCTCATTAAATGCACTTAAAATTTCGCTAAATGTAAAAGTAAATGTCAGTAAAAATATTTCGTTTTATGGCTGTTAACATTTCGGTTATAATATAATTTCATTAAAATTATTTATTCCGATAACGTAACTTTCGCCTCATTTTGATGACGTTATTTTAACCTTTCGAAAACATTCATATTTTGATGATGCATTCCTCATATGGTTTCAGCGTAAGTGGCAAAATCATAGATTTTAGGTTTTTTTTAAGTAGGAATAGAGAGCGTCGGGATTTATCAAGGCAATTTCTAAATTGTTTGAACTTTTGCCAAAAATCCAGTGCCAAATAATGGGAAGATTCCCATTGTTCGAAAAGTAAACAATTTTTTGGCCTCGTTTAAAGAGTAAAAGGTTCGTTAGATTTTCTACAAATGATATCGAAAATAATAAGTAAATGTTACTTTCTGTAGTAATTAATCGAAAAAAAAGAATTAATCTCAAAATCTCAATTTTTTCGTACACATTCACACCAATTTATTTTATTTCTTTTTTTTTTTTTCAGCAAGGAGTTGGTGTGGAATTCGTCCGTATCCTCCCCGAGACGAATCCTCCCCTCCTGTCAAATATATTTGCCGAGAACGATTCAAAAGATGACGTGGTAAGTAATCTCACCTTTTTAGAGTGTCGTGACATCACCATTTTGAAAAGCACTCTTACATCAACGCTGATTAAAACCGATGACGAAAGTTGTCAGTTTCCGATTCGGGTCAATTGATTTAAATTTTTTTTCTCTTTAATTTACGGACCATAAAAATACATTATTATTACATTATGATTATGACTGTATAGTAGCAGCAAAGGTTAATCAAACCAAAAATCGGGCCACGATATCTCGAAAAATTAGCACAAGGAATACAAATATTTTGTTTTTGTTAAATAAATCGAATGTCATTTGTGATAATGATAACAGGGGGCACGTAATTATGGCAATTATTTTAATCGGTGCGATAATTTAAGAGAATTAGAGAAAATACTGTAACCACCCTTGTCCCCAGCGATGATATCATTTCTGGCGCCGTCTGGGTCATCGAAAATTCATGTGGGGTTACAACTGACCTCTCCCTCGTGTTTTATTGATCGAATGAAATGATTCGACTTGACTGTAAAAATACCTGTTACATCGAGAACACGAAAGCATGTAGAATGGGTTTCCTTCAAAGTGTATAAACAAAATCTAATTTAAACATTTACATTAAGTAAACAAAGTCTATAAATAAAATGCAGTGCTCTTTTTTGGAAAATTTATTTTTCATTCATTGTTTGAATTTCAAGCTGGATAGAAACGTAATCGTGTTTGCTGTAATTTGTAGTCGTGGCCACTTACAGGTCATGAACCGTAAATTTACTATTCTATTGTGGAAAAACTACGTTGTAGACGTTATTTCTATTTTTATCTTAATGATTGCTACACTAATTTAGAGTCTATTGATTTCATAGACTAAAATCGTTTTATTTTTTTATCATATAAAAAATTTACTTCCAAGTGTCAATTAAATACAAAAATTATACATTACATGACCCGATGATGACCATTTTGTAGTCGAAACACGTGTCCAGTTAAAATAAAAGTTTCGTTTGGGAAACAAAACAAGTTTTGGGCTAAAATACAGTTCATTAATATCTTTTTTGCAAATCAATCAATTTATTCAACTTCATGTAAAAATTCAATTCCTTATTTTTTTCTCATCATTAAAATTTGAAATATTTTTTTTGTTAAAACTTTACGTTTTTCCCGACTTTTTTAAATTTCTGGACAAATCATAATTTTTCATCAAGTTTGTGGTTCAGATTTTCAAAATTTGAATTTTTAAACATTTCTCACTTTTTTTTTTTGATGCATGTAGGCATTATCGATTATACCATGCCTTTCAATTTTTACAATCAATAGCATATTATTTCAAGATTTTAAGTTCTCAGTCAAATTATTATGAGTTCTTGATAAAATGTTCTGCAAGGTTTTGGTATAATTTTTCAAAATTTTCAACTTTTCTCAAGATACTGAGCTTAATTGATTTAATAATTCAAGATTTTAGTTTTTAACATATTTTCGGCAAGATCTTTAGTTCAAAAAAAATCAAGATTTTTATATTATGATCAAATTTTCTTATAGCCAAAACTCAACCACAAATTTGGAAATAGAAAGTAAACGAAAATAACATGAAACCAAACTTAAAAGTTTTAGATCTTCAAGTGGTTTACCTTGGCCGTACGATAAATAAAATACAAAAATCGCATTCTGTGTTCTCCTTGTAACTAATTTAAAATAATAAATTAAAGCAATTATCGCAAATTTAAACTTGTAAAACAATGGGCAAAAAATTTGTTATTTCCATATAAAAATTGGGAGAGCAATAATTTATTTCCAAATAAATTGTTTTTTTTTACCACACAGTATGTTCAAAATTAATTTTTTGTATGTGGAAAAAATATAGATATTCAAAGTCGAAGGTATTCAACAGTAATAAATTTATTTCCTAATTACGACCATTATGTTGAGAAATGTAGAAGTTTACATTAGAAAAACTTAATTTTTTTGTTGTTTGCGTAAATGCGTGATAGATAAGCTATATTTACCTTGCACTTTTCATATCATTCACGTCCAAGCAATTAATACTAATTTTGTAGCCTTAATGACTAAAATATTTTTTATTATTTTGCAGACAATCACATGTGACTGTGAAGCCACACCCGCATTACAATTAAAAAGCTTCCGCCAAAAAGGTGACAAAGTCGAAACATCACATTACAGAGTTAATATTAATCGCTTTAGGGCAAGGTTAAACATCTTTTGCATATCTGAAAAATTGCAAGCCGATGTTAAGTGCGACGGTTGGCCCGAAATTAAAGTGGCACTTGCGCCCGTCGGCAACATCAAAAACAACTTGGATGAAACTCAACTCCAGGAAGTTATCAAGTACTAAATCCCCAATTTCCGATAAAATAAAATTCTAATTGGTTTGAATTACAGTGAGATGATTATCAACGCTTTGAGAAACACAGAAGTGCACCTCAACCTCGCCCAGTACCCCACTTGCCCCAGACTCATCAGGCATGTCAACACAGCCCCCGGACACATCCTACCCGTCCACTATGACAGTATGGTAAATTGGAATTTTCAAAGTTTTATACACAATTAACGCAAATATTCAAATTTTTGACTCACCGGCATCCCAAATCGTGAGTTTTTCTTGTTTGTCAACAAAATATTCGAAATTTGAAAATTTTCACTGACATGGCATCTGCCAATTTCAGATCACTGCTGCCAACTGTGTGTACTTAAATTCCAATTTGACTAACTTGTTTTTTTGCGAGGGGGAACAATTTATACTTATAAAACCTAGTTATGAAATGCACAACAATCCACATTAAATTTTAAACTACTTTTAAAGCTGCTACAATTTGGTAATACAGCTTTTTAGTGTAAATTTTAACGAGGTATAGTTGGCAGCATTGAATCCAACGATAGTGGGATTAAAAAGAAATTTTCAAAATTTGATAAATACGAATTTTTACACGTGAAACATAGTGTTGGGCCCCCATAAGTAAGATTTCGAGTAAAAATTGCTTCAATTACATTAACCAGTGTGAATTCAAGTTGCAACATTTTCTTTTTTCTTAAAAAGTGTGACATAGCCTTACTTTTACTAATTTTTTTTCTAAATTACAGTCGAATGCGTACACCTCGACGCCGAACCACCAGCCCTTCCAAGTCCCGGGTGAGAAACGCCTCCTTGTCAAGGTCGTCCGCGCCGCCCAATTGGGGGCTTCCAGTGGTTGCACGGAGCCCTACTGCGTAGTAGAAATCGACGAGCCCCCTCAGAAGAACCAAACTTCGGTCAAAAAAACCACAGACTCGCCGTATTGGGACGAACAATTCCTATTGTAAGCTCCCTGACTAAAAAAACCGAAATTTTCAATCTTTTTTTCAGCGATTTGTCCCAAAATACAGCTGAAGTTTTGTTTGAAATTTACGACCATGCGGTCAAACCGAACAAGTTCCTCGGTCTGGCCATCGTTGGAGTGGACGAACTCATCGCGAATCCGTCCCAAAGACAGATCATTTCGCTCCAGGGGGCCCCGTATGAGAGTGACCCGGTTTCGGGGACGCTCACCGTCGAGTTTTTGTTCATCGAGGGGGCTGACATACCCAATATCGGGGGTGGGCAACCATACAAAATCAAGGAGACGATCAAACAACCCCTGACGCCCACTAATAGTGCAAGAATGGCAAATACGACGTTCCAGAATGGTAATTGGGATTAAGTTGATTCGGATTTGTGATTTAATTGGTTGTTTTAGAACATCTGACCAATGGGAATCATTATAATGACAGAGAGTTAGATAGTAGGCAGAATTTAAGTCAGAATAAAAACACTTTGGTGATACACAGTGTACAAAGGGTAAATAAAGAGATTTGGTTTTGGTTCAAACTAATTATTGTGATTTTAGCAACCGTCTCAAAGGCTCGTGAAGGTAAATACCATTGAAATTATTTTATTCGGAATTTCTTTCTAATTTATCTAAACACTTAACATTTTTTTATTATCTAACAGTGTGCATTTTGTTTAATTTTTGACTAACCCAAGGTTGCATTGACTGACGGCACTTGGAAAGAGATTGAACGAGTCGAAAAGACCGARGAAAACCAYGAAGAGAGTGAAAATCTAAACGGCAGCGTTAGCAACGAACTAAACGGCACTAACGAAAGTAAAGATAAAGATGCTTCAGAGGCTGAAACATCCAAGGTTTGATTTTCCGTTGCATGATTTTATTAATCAAAATTGTTTAAAAAACAACATGAGTAATATTTCCGTTACAGGCCGGTGATTTCTCCGCCACTGGAACCCTCCAATCGCAAACGTCCTCAGACATAGAAAACCGAGGGCGTCCGAGGAAACGTCGCGACTTTTTCGGAACAATCAAGCGCCGATTGGGGAAATCCCGATCGAAGTCGGTCGGACCCGAGAACGATAATGGCCGAGATGACTCGATGAATCGATCGGTTTCTGCCGACAGGAGCCGAAACGACGAAAGTAAGTGTTTGACACCTGAGACTAGATTTTTTAACTTTTGATTTTCCAGGCTATCGGCTGAACGTCCCTGGTCAGAAATCCATGGATGAGACCTCGCGTCGGTCGAGTCTTTCCGAGGCCTCGGGGCTTAGTAGCGCCTCCACTAGGACTTATATAAACGAGGCGAGTACTTTAGTACTCGAGACTCTCGAAAACGGGGTCAAAAAACACTATTTGGTCCCGTTATCGCTCGCACAAAAGTCCAAATGGAGGAAAAAAGGAGTCAAACTGCACATTTTCAACGACCATACGTTTATTGCCAGACACTTAACTGGGTATTGAATTTTTTTATCGAAAAAATCGTTTTTATTGTCTGAATTTTTGTAGTGGCACTGTATGTCAGGTGTGTGGGAAGAGCATAGCCCGAAGGATCGGGAAACAAGGCTACGAATGTCGCGATTGTTTGTTGAAATGTCACAAGCACTGCCATGTCAAGGTCAACGACAACTGTCCCACATCCACCATTCACAATATTGAATTGTAAGTAAAAAATTTCAAGTCATTTTCCTATTGTGCACAAAATAGAAAAATTGATTCAAATGTGTCTATTCTATGACTAATAAATTATTGTTCCTATGGGTCCATGTTGCCGGTTCTGAGCGAATAATTGGTAAGGGGTGTGCAAAATATAACGCCTCAGCTTTTTTGCGATAATTCGCTTTTAATTTTATTTTGCTGCTCGTTTTGAGAAAAAATAAGTATGTGACACGTGAGTGATGATTTTTTGTTTTCAGGTCTTACATCACGAATCCATACACCGATAAGAACATCCGAATGCTTTAATCTCTGGTTACCGTTAATTTCATTTTAAACGGGTAGTTTAGTCTCTAATCTTAAGCAAAACTATAGCACAACTTAAGCTGTACATTAAATCACATACACATTGTTTTATATTTTTGTTTTAACTATTTGGTTATATATTTTTTTAAATTTTAAGAAAGCTACGTTTTATTTTTAATTTATTTTGTTAATGTTTGTTTACTTGTAAAGATCTGTTGGACATTTTATTGCAAATGTTATACTAATTCTTGTATGCTGATACGAAATTATAAATGTTTCTGTAAGTGCCTGTAAAACTCTTTGTATTTCTATTTAATACATATAATATGCTGTTTAAAGAAGAAGAGTGTTTCGTTAAGCCTGAGGTGTAAGTATTCAATATTTATATTTTCTTTTGTTAAATGCATAAATGGAAAATAAATACGTTTTAACTACACTTTGTTGCTTATTTCCCAACTAAAAATGAAATTTTTCTCCTAATCATACATCACAACAAGAATATCCTTTAATTATGTCATAAATAAATAAGAAATCGCAATTTCACTGACTAACGAGTTCACGTATTCTTAAGTAATCAGCGAACTACAACATGTGTACGTTTTCAGGACAAAATGGTTTCTAGGTTCAAAATTATTAAATTTTATAGATTTTTTTTTAATTTAAGTTAATTCTAACTAAGACTGCTTTTAATAATTATAAAAATTATTGATATGCTATTGATTTTGGACTTAATAATCATTTTGTAAAAAACGTCTCGAAAATTGTAGATGTATATTAATAATTTTTATTATAACATACATAACTGTCGTAAATTTTATTACATAATGGTAACAATTAATTAACAATTCAGTTAACGTCAAATGGGGTAATATGGGAAACCAGTTGGTCGTTCTATTTACGATAAATTCTTTATCATTGTTCCGTTATTGTGGTATTTGCATTGAAATTTGTACTGGTGGCCATTCACCTGCTGTTAGGTGTTTATATTAAACGGCTCCTCAAACCAATTAAAAATTCTAGAATTGCTAAATTTACACAAAAATTAACGGTAATGTTCCGGGAGTTCTGGCACACGCTGTATAATCTTTTTCGTGTAAGCCAAATTTTTAGAATTCATAAGTCAATATTAGCACAAATGATGAGTAAATACGCAAAGTTTATCAATTTTAAGTGATTTTAAGGCTGGAATATGCTATTTTCCCGGGATTTTTTAAAAATAAAACAATTAAATTAGTGATTTGTATGTTTACACGGTAAAGATAAGTTGCTAAAAATCCAAGGTCAAGTAAAAGTTTTTTTGTTTACTTATACTTGGCTTTTCTAAATCTCGATAACTTTGTTGAGTTTGTTGATATGAGTGGACAAGTTATAGATAATTTTTATCACCCCGGATGACGTTTTTTCTTTTTTATATTTCGCGAGATAGGAGCTCAACCTAGCGGAAAGTTAGCTTGCGCAGTAAACACGAGCATAAATTTATTAAAAATTGCAAGGCTAAGTTTGCTCACGCACTCTCTTGTTGTAAATTAATTAACATTAAATAATTTCTCAACAAAAAGTGATGTCACTTTAACTCCCGTTTGAAGCTCGCATGTAAACGTGGTGAAACGAAACGTCAAACGTCAGTCAGTTCGTCCGCGCCTACAGCTGTGAAAAATGCAACAAAACATCAAATAATCAGTTTTTTCCCCTAAAAAAACACGCAAAAAGCTCAAGTGATGTGCAATTGTCTAACTTGACTCGTTCCGAACCCCAGGTGAGCCCCCTCGTTTACCCCAACCCAAATTTGGCAAGACCTTTATTTGTATTTTTAGGTTGAAATTGGCGAAATATTTCCGGCTTGAATCATGGATGAGAATAGCGAAAATCACACTCCCGACCCCAAAGTCCCCGAGTCCCCGAAACCGCTCGCTTTCACCGTCGATTTCGGCGAGGGCAAAGCCATAGACACCCAACGCCACAAAACCCTTGTTGAAAAGTTTCAAAAGAAGCACAGGAGGGGCCAGTCGCTGTCGAAAATCGAGGAGCCCACGCTCGGCCTCGCGAGGAAACACCCCAACACGGGGAATCTGCCCCGCAAGTCGAGTTTTCAATCCGAAGGCTATTTTTCCTCAGACGAGAAAAGTGACAGGAGTAAAAGTGCGAAAAGTGCAAAACGGAGTGAATTGACGTTGCCTTTGAAAAGTATCGCCGATAAAATGAGCCAGTCGTTTCCAAATAGTGGGTTTCTTAGTTTAAAATCACCGGAGATTGAACTGAAGGATGTGTCAAGTCCCGAATTGGACTTGATAAGTCCTTTCAGTCCCACTCAAGGTAAATCTAACCTCGTTAAACAGTTACCAAGTCCCAAAAGTGAAAATAAGGACGCTGAGAATTTTATTGAAGGGACTGAGTTTGATTTTGACAAGTCGGATACTGTSAGTGACGCGGGCACCTACACTCTAGATGCAGACAATTATTCCGAAGAACAGAAAGCACGAATGAGCATCGATACGGAATTCAAAATCGAACAAATTTCAGTCTTGAAAAAAACCGAGGATTACATCAAAAGTCTCAATACTTACAAACAGAAAAACCAATCTGACATAACTAAAACCGTGACAGAGTTAAATTTGAATGACAGCTCTGCCAACCCCCCATCACCAAAATCCCCAAAACCGCCACAAAGCACCCCAAATTTCAAAAACTTTACGAAAAGCAACGCAAAAATGCTATCACCGATCCTGTCCCCGACGCAAAACCTCTCAATCACCCAAGATGAGAAAAACACTGACTTGGCGAACAAAACTTTTACGAAAATCATGTTTCCGAGCCCCAAGGCCCGCAACGCCAATGGACTGGAGCAACTCGTCGATCAGGGTAGTGTGATTTCGGTGACGTCAAGTGGGGCCTTCCGGACCAAACCCGAGAAACCGAAACCCCGAAAATTGAGTTTAACGAAATCCGAAGTCCGAGTCGAGGCTTACGTTGGCAACAAGGTCGAAGTTAGCGAAAGTACCGTCAGGGTTGCCAACCCCTTGAAAAAATTAACGGCGAATATCGTTAACGTTGAAAGTATTTCCACGAACGGAGTTGGCGTTGAGGACAATGTGGTGAGTGGAAGTTTGGTGTTGGGGAAAGTGGCGTCTTCGCCGACGAAAATCCCCTCGCCGATTCACACTCTGTCGCGYCCGCGAAGTCGCAACAGCGCGAATTTGGATTTGAGCGACAGCAGTTTGGAGACGGAGTCGTACTTGAAACCGACTCAAAATTGCATAAATTCGTTGCAGCAGAGATTGTCACTGGATAGCGACCAAGAGAGRGACTACGGCCTCCAGTTGAACAATTCACCTCACAATTTGCTGAAGCA
The DNA here is from genome assembly GCF_015345945.1 of Tribolium madens. Classification (NCBI taxonomy): domain Eukaryota; kingdom Metazoa; phylum Arthropoda; class Insecta; order Coleoptera; family Tenebrionidae; genus Tribolium; species Tribolium madens. The sequence continues at coordinate 10,680,672 of NW_025401069.1, forward strand.
AAGAGCGACGCACATCCGACACAACTCACTCGATGACAAGAACATGAAAATATCGAACAAACTCGAGCATTTCCAAAGCAAAAATTTGCAGAGTATCGACCAAACATTCAACGTGCTTAATCAATACGCGAAACCAATACACAAGATCCAAAACTCGCCCAACAATTCGCCGATTCGACGCTCTAGTAGCTTCTCGACGAAAAACCCGATTCCTGCTAAAAACACTAATTTGGTGCAGCAGGAAGCGATACGCAACTCGCCAAGCCTCGGCAGGAATACTTCGATACAGAGATCGGCCTCCACGGCGAATATCAAGCCTAATTTTATCCAATTGAGACGCTCGAGTGTCTCCAATGACCACCAAAAGATCGACCGAAATCAATTCGGTGACACCGAATCGAGTTCCGAGGAAGATTTCGAGAAGAATTTATCCAAAAAGAAAGATTTGTCGAATTTGACCAACACGAGGTACAATCGTGCGTTTAGTTTGAGGAGGGCGAGGTTGGATGAGCCCGTCGTTCCGCCGAAGTGCCCCAATACTCCAGAGATGCGTCGGAAATTCCAACCGGATCATCTCCGAATGGAGAGGGCGATTTCTGTTGATAGAAAACCAGTGAAGACAAACGAGGTTCAGAGTAGATACCTGTTGAATGTTACCAAGAAACCGCCGGTTAAAACCGAACCGGTGAAGAATACCGTGCCAAAAAGTACCACAGGGAAGACGCAAGCGTTCTCGAGGACGGACAATGGGAGGTTCAGCATGAGGGCGGCCAAACCGCCGACGACAGGGGGCCAGAAACCGGCCAAGAAAGATGCAAATGGTGAGTAAAAAGCTAACACTATTTTTTCTAGTAATTGCATTGCAACTGGTATACATTTTAATAAAATTTGTGAAACTATAAATCATAAGAAAGTTTCGTAACAGATGGAAAACGTGCCGTGATCGTTGGGTTTCGATGAAATCGTGAAGATTGCACATTACTGTACTAGGAATTTCTCATTTTGAGCGTAAAGATTTTAATCAAGTCAGCTAGTGTTGTAATGATCGTATCCGTGCTATTGTTTCTGTTTAATTACTTTAACATATAGGGTGTTTTTTTTAAAGAAAATTATCCTTGTTTCCCCGACATGCCTCTATAAATCGTCCAATAAGGTTGCAAGAAATAATTACGTTGTCATGGAAAAAACGTGATTGTATCCTAAATTCCAAAAAATTTCTTAATTTGTTAGCGTTCCTTATCTTTTATTAATTATTTCCGTTTTAAAAATTTTTAATTTGTAAAAGTTGTACATAAATATTTCATAAAAGTAAAAATCTAAAGAGTTAAATGTTTTCGTTTTTACCTTATGCATTTTTGAATATAGCTTTTAAAACTCCTATTTTTAAGCTAAACTTTTATTGGTCTATTTTACCTAGTTTTTGAAATATTTTCGAGAATATTTTGATTTTTTTAACGAAAACAAAGAAATTTCTTTAAAAATTGATTACACAAAGGTTAAGAATCCTAGAAAAATAGAACTTTCACAACTTTAAAGAAGAAAGTTCAAACTTTAAGAATATATGTTTTTAGCTCACTGCAGTCAAAAAAACTAAGAAATTTGTTGAAAGTTCAGTAACTTAAAAATTTTAAATGGAATACGCTTTTTTTATTTTTGCATCTAAAAGACTTATTGTCTGTCTAAAAACTTAACATTTTAGTGTCTCTTCTGGTTAAAAAAGAAAATTTAACTTTAAACACAAAAAAATCCAGCTACTAAGTGTTTATTTCCTTTTTATTATAATTTTTAATGATTAAAGAAAGTCATTTTGGGTTATACTAGTAAAATATAAATAAAATCTCAAAGTAATGAGCAAAAGGTGGAAAAAACTTTAGTCAAATGTTAAAGAGTTTCGAATATGTAACAGCCCAACAAAAATTTGTGCTATTTTTTAACATTCATATTTTGAAGAAAAGGGCGAAAAAAAATACAAAAGGGTATCTGCATTTTTACTATTACTATAATCGGTGCTTTAGGGTGCTTAAAAGTGTTTAACTTGAAAGCTTAAAAGTATTTATTAATCCCCAATTTTTGTATGAAGATAAATGAAGTTTCCTATTTGCTTTGTTTTATTTCCGTTTTTTTTTCTTTGTAGAAATTGTCAATCATTTAAGATGATTTTTCTTTTTATTCAACAGCATATTTTTACTAAAAACAACAATAAATTTTCTTATGCTGCCTAGTGTTCTTATTTTACGTATATTTGATTCGTGAAAGTTAACAGAAATTAAAAAGTTATAAAAACAATGAATTTGAAATAATAATTTCAAACTTATCTCATCTGATTGATTGATCATTTTTGTGATTGACTGAAATTTAAGTACCTACAATACAAAGCAGTTTTAAAATTTGATGTTAATTCAATGTTTAAAGATTTAGGAATCTAATAAAAGCAATAGTTATTTATTATTATATTTTTTGTTCTGAGACCTTGTATTTGTTTTCTGATTAAATTTTACAATTGAAGATTTCTTTCCCAAACAGATTAGAAAAAAACATTTCCGTTCCATTGTTGTCTCAAGTCTTGTTTTTCTATAACTAATTGCCTAAATTTAAATTCGCTGTTCCGCTTTTTGGTCCCTTACCTAATTACATAACTACACATAACATAAAGCCAATTATTTCGTCTTACTTCATTTTTTTTAATTAACTGTTTTTTTTTTTCTTGTCAGGCAAGAAATCTAGCGGTCGGAGCAACTCATCGTTATCAAGCAGAGAAAAAGAATTCCAAAATTGGAAACGACGGAAAAGCTACGATCCGATGAAAGCAGCCGCCGAAGGCAAACGAAAAGAATTGGCCAAAAGACAAAACAGCATGACACAGTCATTCACGGAGGCCAATCAGAATCAAGACTGTGATAGTTCCCCGTCCCATTCCAGTTCGGTGCATCGCTCTCAGGTACAAAACAATAACAAAAAAATTCCTGTTCTTGAGTATTAAAATTTAGAGAAAAAAAAAAACAATTGAATACAATGCACGTTCGATTTCTCTATGCTAGGTTTCTATCCTAAATAACATGGTGGAAGGCAACTAGACTGACTAGAGAACTACCAAGTAGAACGTCATTATTTAATTTGTTGTTCGTAAGTTAGTTTTACAGCACAATCTATCATAACTACTAACACGCTAACGTAATGTAAATATTTTTCACAACTAGTGCACTAATATTGGCTTGGGGGAACTTTTACCTTAATTGCATACACGATTTTTTCTATTTTTGTAGATTTGTTTTGTTTTAATTTTACAAATTGAGTTTTGCTTTTAGAGCTTTCATGGTACAGCTGCCCTCGAACAACTCATAAGTTCGGAAGAAGAAGAAGACTTYACCCTCTCGGCCGATGAGGGTTTCAGTCCCCCGACCCCCAGTCCTTGCGAATTGAGTCCAGCAAGGGCGAGTTTGCGAATCGCTTGGAAGGATCACATCCTTCATTAATTTCGACGACATTCGAACGAATCATTTTGTTAGAGTACTTAGGTAATGTTTGCACAATAAAACGGCAGTCGGTGCAATACAAAAGCTCAAGATCCAATCGCATGCCAAATTTTTTAAAACAACTGCCGAAATTATTTTGCTGTGATATCGTTTGTTTTATTAGTTGTAAGCACAAAAGTCGGGTGCTGGGGGCGGAAAGAGTGGCATTACCTACGTACTTGTTTTCTTTAGTGTGTAAATACGACCATATCATTGTTTGTTTTTCGGTTATCGCACTCATGTATTATGTTAGTTGAGTAGTATTTTTGTGTTTCATTGTTTCGAAAAAAGCAACGAAGATGCGATTGCGGGAAAGACAGTTTCGTACTTCAAGAATCTCTTCCAAAGTTGAGTAAAAGAAAAGTAACCAACATGTAGGTGTAATAAATTATTTCAGTTTTTATAGTTACTTTACTTTCAGGACATGTATGTTACTTTTATTTTATAAGATAATTAGGATATAACCAAATGTGATTTTATAATCTGAGATTATTAAATGTGCAAATATTTTTATTATTCTCTGTAGTTAAGTTGTGCGAGATATTTAAAATGGCTTGTTACAATTCTAAAGTCGATCAATTTAAAAATTCATGACTGTACACGTATGAGTTACATACTTTGTTTTCTACCGTTGGTAGCTCTCTCATGTGTTGCTTATTTACAGAGACTTTCAGCTTTGTATAAATAAATTATCTATTAAAAAATCATTTATTTCAAATGGGTTACAATATGTTTTTTAAGTTCGGGCATGTTTTTCGGTTTGGTGTCACACTTSTGGCATTTTAAAGGAGTTTCCAGGAATTTTTTGCACTCTTCTCGTGAGGGTAAAATTACTTTGCCGTTCTTTTCCAAGTTTTTTATGACATCTGAAACAGAGGTGCCATCATTCGCCAAAAAAATGTAAAAGTACCTTCCGATTTCAGGAAAAAATCTGTGGTAAAGCTGTTCCAATGCTTCTTAGTTTTGACACAATTCGAGTTCATATCATCGCTGATAACGTGTAAATGGAGTCGGCTCATGCTGGGTTCCGCATGATAGCCTATTTTAAAAGTGCTCACTTTGTGTTCATCACGACTTATCAACTCCTCCGCAACTCTTTCCATGTGTTCTAGTAAAGATAAATGTGTGGGAGTGATTGATTTTAAACTGGTGATATTTTCTTTCGGAAGTATCAAATAGTGGTATTTGGCTTTTGGGTATTTGTCTCTAATGATGGATATTAAATCATCAGATTCTAAAAAGAGTTCTGGGTCGTCGATGGCTGCAAGGAGGCCCATACTCCAGTGACCATTTGGTTTATTCTTTTTAGTTCCTGTTGTAGTATTTTCGATGGAGGTGTTTGATTTTCTTTTAGACATTATCAGTGCAGAAAAACTTAATCTGACAATGAATGAAAACAGTTTCAAGTCTAGGTGAACCAAACTTTAGATTCCCTGAAAAAAAAAATGGGGATTAAAAATTTAAATTTTGAACATTGTTGCCACAGACTTGTGGTTATGGTAACAATTTATAAATTTAACCTTACAAATTTTGAAATTACGGTTTTATCTAATGTAATCTGATAATTGTGTCTTGTCTTAACAGTGAATATGTCTTGTCTTAACAGTGAACACTTTTGTGGACAAATTGGGCTATTTCTTAAATTAAAAATGGTCAGAAATTGCATTGACATTTTTGATTGACTGTAACTTTAACCACAACTCTCTTCTAACCTTGATATTTATTTATTTTTAATCTTTGTTTTTCATAGTTTTATTATTCGACTCTTGAACAAATTTAAAAAACGTTAAAACACACGAAAAATCACAACACAGAAAATTAACCAAATTAGCAGAAAACTTAAAGAATACCACAACTCCCTATCCCTGTAGATTTTCATAAAAGTGTGCGTTCATATGATCATTTCACTTGATCAGTAGTTTTTTTTTCAATATTTACTTTATTATAAAATAAATTAAAAACTAAAAACTATTATACAATGCAGATTATTAAAATTTTGTTTTTTTAATTCATTATTTTATAACATAAAACCCGCTTTTTGTTTTATTTTATTGCGTTTATTTAGGTATCTGCATAAATTTGAATGCTCTGATGCATACGTTGCTACAAAACAACAAGACGCATTAGTAGAAAAACGAATTTTATACGTGGCGCTTTTTGTGGTTTGAAGCCACACTAGCTTTGCTATCTATTTTTTCAATTTGTGGTTATTTACATGGTGGTCCAAGATTAGTCCCAACACTTTTTTAAATTTAATTCACGTTTCAGTTACATAAAATAATTAGAAAATGAGTGACAGCGACGACGAAAACTTTAACAGAGATGAGGACTGTGTGGACCTCACCGGTTTTCTCTTTGGTAACATAAACGAACAAGGGGAACTCGAAAGCGATGTTTTGGATACTGAATCGCAAAAACAACTTTCCAACCTCGGGAAGTAAGTCTCATTGTAACACTGGGAACACCTTGCACATTAAAAATGTAATTCCAGACTTGGTTTGGGCTCAACACTTAAAGAAATGATAGGGGTTGATAGCATCCCTAAAGACGATTCTGACAGCGATTATGATAATTCTGAAGGGCAAAAATCGAAATTTGGAGATGAAAATAGAGAGAGTAATAGTACGGAATCGCAAAATAATGAAGATTCTAATTGTAAGATATTTTTGTTGAGTAAACAAACTTAACCTCACTTTTCTAGTTGAGTCAAAATCACCCTCTGCTGTTGATTTTTCCGACATCAATGAACTCGCAGAGGAGGAGGAGGAAGAAGTAATGCTGATTTTGTAGTTTTTCAGTTTTTGCATTATTAATTTTCAGACGAAACCTGAAAATTATGATGCTGATGATGAGCACCCCAGTGAAATCGATAATAAATTAATGCCGCCGCCACCGGTACCTACAACTAAGGAAATTTCTGAAATTGCAACAATAGTGTCTGATGATGGCGATAAAAAGAAGCTGGAAACACCTCTAGCAGCAATGCTACCGTCAAAATACGCAAACATTGACGTTACTGATCTTTTCCCTGATTTCAGACACGGAAAAGTATTTAATTGTGACTCCATTTTGCACGTTTTAACCAAAAATTGTAGGTTTTGCGATTTTCACGCCTTTTTGGCCCCGGCAAACCAAGCAGTTTACCGAATATTTGGAAAAACGTGCGGAAAAAACGCAAGAGAAGGAAGCACAAAGATAGTGCCAATCAGCACGATTCCGATTCAAATTCCGAGGATGAGAAACCGAAACACAGGGGGTGGTTCATTGATTATGCCGAGCCCCCGCCCCCTGAGCAAATTCAAAGCGATGATGAAGTAATTTACGAGAGATTCGTTTCGTCGTATTATTTTTTTCATTCTAGGAGAAATTTTTAAAACCTATTGAAAATACGACCGTTGATAGCAAAACTGAGACCCAGTCGAAGGATGACACGGGGCCCAAAGTGGCCGATTGGCGTTTTGGCCCCGCCCAGATTTGGTACGACATGTTGGAAGTACCTGAAACGGGGGAGGGGTTTAATTACGGCTTTAAAGTGGCAGAAGACCAGGTTTGTATCTATTGAGATGTTAATTAATGACGAAAATGAATTTTAGCCCCCAGAGCCCCCCGTTCCTGAAGCCACCGAGCCGCGTGAGGGGGACGAATTCCCCGACGACGCTTTCCTCATGGTCACCCAACTGCACTGGGAGGACGACGTCGTATGGGACGGGAACGACATCAAACATAAAGTATTTCTTTCAGTAATTAAAAAAAGATAGATCTTTCTCTCAGGTTTTGCAGAAGTTGAATTCGAAAACAAATGCGGCGGGTTGGGTGCCCAGTAGTGGGAATCGGACAGCTCAGGCGTTCAGCCAGCCCGGAAAAGGCGGCTTGCTTTCCGGCAGTTCGGTCCGGTTACCGATTCCGGCGCCGCCTTTACCCGGAATGAAGGCCAAAACGCAAATGTGAGAGCTATTTTTTTAATAAAATTTGGCAAAAACCGCTATTTTAGATTGGCAAACAAGCCACGCCCGGATCCGGAACAGGATGACACGTGGTACTCGATTTTTCCGGTCGAAAATGAGGATCTGGTGTATGGGAGGTGGGAGGATGATGTTATTTGGGACGCTGACAACATGAAGAATATTCCGAAACCGTCGATTCTGACACTTGACCCCAACGACGAAAACATCATTTTGGGAATTCCAGACGATATAGACCCGTCGAAGCAAATTGCAGGTAAAGAAAAAAAAATTATGTATACACCCAACATTTTTCAAATACACAGGATGCGCCAGAACTCGCGCCCTAGAGAAAAATGTCCTGTGAGGAAAAAATGTTGGTAAAAAATTCTATCTATAAAACTTTCGAAGTTATGAGAGTTTAAATCTTGCACACTGACTTACTTATTTCTGTAGGAAAATTAATTTTCCAAGTTTTTTTGCTACAGGTTATTAGAAGAAGAAACAGGAAAGCTGTATCCTAAATTGTAACTCTGTTTAATGTTATTTGTGGTTTTTATTGACATTGTTTTTACTTTTACTAAATGATTATAAAAAAAACATCTACAAGATCATCATTATCATTAAATAGACAAAAAAAAGTCAAATGTCAAAAAATTGGTTTATTTATTATTTATTTATATTAAATATAAATTAAATTAAATAATATTTAGTATTAAATAATACTCGTATAAAATAAATATCAAAATTTTTTGACAGAGAATTCTTTAAACATTTTTTCATGTTCCTGGTATCTTATCTTACTTAAAATGTTTCTCTGGGAGTTCTGACACACCCGGTATTGTAAAGTGACTTTATTTGTTTTTTTCACTAATTTTTTTCGCTGTGAAAGATAGGAATCACAGTAGCTATCGAAAATATACCACACAACTTAATATGTTTTAACTTAATTACTTTTTAAGGTCAAGCAACCCCCGTAAAAGTCAAAATCCCCCACCCCCACGTGAAGAAATCGAAAATTCTCCTCGGCAAAGCCGGTGTTATCAACGTCCTCCAGGAGGACACTCCTCCCCCGCCCCCTAAATCACCAAACCGGGATCCGTTCAACATCTCAAATGACGTGTACGTACCCTTAATTAAATTAACTCTAATTAAATTAACTCAATTAATAGCTACTACATGCCCCGGTCATCTGAAACCACCATGCGTCTCAAAGTCGGGGGTGGCAACCTAATCCAGCACTCCACCCCTGTGGTCGAGCTGCGCGCCCCCTTTATACAGACCCATATGGGTTTGATGCGTCTCCGCAACTTCCATCGGCCGCCCATGAAGCGGTTCTCGCACGGGCCTTTGGCCCATCCAGGGCCGCATTCAGTGATGCCGTTGGTGAAACATATCAAAAAGAAGGCGAAAGTAAGATGGGTTGTATTTTGTTGGTTTGGAAGTAATGAGGGGGCGGTTTTAGCAACGAGAGGCGGAGAGAATGGCCTCCGGGGGCGGCGATGTGTTCTTTATGAGAACTCCGGAAGATTTGACTGGACGAGACGGCGATATTATTTTGATTGAGTTTTGCGAGGAGCATCCGCCTTTGATGAATCAAGTGGGGATGTGCTCCAAAATCAAGAATTATTACAAAAGGAAGGCGGCGAAAGACTCGGGGCCCCCGAGCTACAAGTACGGGGAGACGGCCTACGCCCACACTTCGCCGTTTTTGGGGATTTTGCATCCGGGACAGTCGATTCAAGCCATTGAAAATAACATGTACAGGTGTGTTACACTCTAAATCAAAAACGTGATTAAAAGTTAGATTTATCAAAATCTGTCAATTTGGTTGAGTTTTTTGCTCAAAAATGTGCAAAAATTGCTTGGAATTGGTTTACGTAGCGTAATTCAGACCTAAAACGTCGATTCTCTGAATAATTTTAACAAAATATGTCAATTTAAGTGAGTTTATGGCTGAAAAACGTGCTAATTGTTTGACTTGTTTTGACAAAAATCAGTTTGTGGCTGAAAATTTAATTTTTAGGGCCCCCATTTACGAGCATGATAAGCCAGGCACCGACTTCCTGGTGATCAGAACGCGACAACAATATTACATCCGCGAAATTGACGCCCTCTACGTGGCAGGACAGCAGTGTCCTTTGTATGAAGTTCCAGGGCCGAACTCAAAGCGAGCGAATAATTTTGTCCGCGATTTCCTGCAAGTTTTTATCTATCGCTTGTTCTGGAAGAGTCGGGATAATCCCCGCAGGATTAAAATGGAAGATATTAAGAAAGCTTTTCCTTCTCATTCCGAGAGTAGTATAAGAAAGAGACTGAAATTGTGTGCTGATTTTAAGAGAACGGGAATGGACTCGAATTGGTGGGTGATCAAACCGGAATTTCGGTTACCGACGGAGGAGGAAATCCGGGCGATGGTCTCGCCGGAGCAATGTTGTGCTTATTTCAGCATGGTGGCAGCGGAACAAAGGCTCAAGGTTTGTGATTGATTTTTTTTTCGAATTTTCAACATTTCTTTTCAAATTTAAAATAAATGTTTATAATGTGTATAACTTTTACCGAAATCACCAAGTCAAATTTTTGTGTTGGCTAAAAAATTTTTACAAATTACATTATATTTGGCACATTTAAAAAAGGTGTTAAAATAAATGAAAATAAAATATTATACTGTCTAACGAAATCACTTCGTTGATTTTTAAACTGTACATCTCTAATAGCACTTTTTTTTTCTAACGTTGATAAAAATACCTGTATCCTATGTAATTTTGTTCAGAAAATCTAAAAATAATTACCATAATTCTCCATCACGTAAGGTTTTTTGTTATTTTTGTTTTCATATTTAGACAGTGGTCGAAGTAATCACTCATCTTCACGATGTAGACTGAATTAAAAAAATGTATTAAGCCATTTCTAATTTTTAAACTACATAAAATGGAACACTAGGTAATAAATTGAACACAAATTTAACAAAAAAATATTTTTAAGATTTTCGTTTTTGTTTTTTATGAGTAAAGTCTTCCTTTTGCAGAAACCTGCCGAAGTCTCTTACATGCTTAAACGGAAAATAAATTGATTTGCGATTACAAATCAGTAGTAAATGATGAAATTTTAATTTATTTCCTATAATAATGCCCTAGGTTAACATTTATCAAAAAAAATATTAATTAAAAATGTGACGTGTTGGAGGTTTTTATTTTTACCATTATAAGTCAAATGGCGTGTTTTAAAACTGGCACTAAAAATTATGCTTGTTAGAAAAGTCATGTCGCCTAGTTTTTAAAACATTTAAACCCTATGAGAAGTACTGCGAGATACTACTTGTTTCAAATTATTTGTTATAAAAATTTTAGTTTTACTTTACTTTTAATAAACTTTATTTATACTGATAAAGAGGTTCTATTAATTTGGATTTTAAACTTTTTATTAAATCTTATTTCTAAGCTAAATTTATTTAATACGGGTAAATAATTGAAAATAAACATTTCACTCTTTTCAGTGGATAACATTTTTTTTTATTTGCAATGTTGAAAAGCATTATTTTTTATTGAAGTAGAGTAAACTCATTATCACTGTTATAAAACTGTAAATATTCTACTTTGCAGATATTCCTGTAAAAAATATCATTTTGTTTTATGTTCATTTAAAGATTTCCGAAAAAAATGTAAATGAGTTTATTTGAAACAAGATTTTTAATTTTTTTATGAAAATACTTAACCGACTAAGAAAGTCTGATGTTTTCATTGAGATTTAGACAAATTTTGATTTTTAGGACGCCGGATATGGCGAGAAGTTTATTTTTACACCGGCCGAAGATGACGACGAAGAAATGCAACTGAAAATGGACGATGAAGTCAAAGTGGCTCCCTGGAACACAACTCGGGCATACATTCAAGCAATGAAAGGGAAATGTTTATTGCAATTGACAGGTCCTGCTGATCCTACAGGATGTGGGGAAGGATTCAGTTACGTCAGAGTCCCGAACAAACCTACTGTAATTAAACCAATATTTTTTTAATTTGTTTCCTATCATGATTTTTTTTTAGCAAAATAAAGAAGAACAAGAGTCTCAACCCAAACGCACTGTCACTGGAACCGACGCCGATTTGCGTCGCCTATCCCTAAACAACGCCAAAGCATTGTTGCGAAAATTCGGGGTCCCGGAAGAGGAAATAAAAAAATTGTCTCGATGGGAGGTCATCGACGTCGTTCGCACACTATCGACGGAAAAAGCCAAAGCTGGCGAAGAAGGAATGGATAAATTCTCACGTGGTAATCGATTCTCAATCGCTGAACATCAAGAACGTTACAAAGAGGAGTGTCAAAGGATTTTCGATTTGCAAAATCGCGTTTTATCAAGCGCTGAAGTGCTAAGTACCGACGAGGGTGAAAGTTCGGACGAAGGCAGTGACGAAGACATCGAAGAAATGGGCAAAAACATCGAAAACATGTTAGCGAACAAGAAAACAAGCACGCAATTGTCRCTRGAACGGGAGGAACAAGAACGACAAGAGTTGCGCAAAATGATAATGGAAGGGGACGAGAAAAAGGGCAAAGATAAGAAGAAAGACGACGAGGAGAATCAGGAACAGACGAATTACGCCCAACAGGGCCGGATTTTGAAGATTGTGAGGACGTTTAGGGATGCGGAAGGGAAGGAATTTACTCGAGTCGAGACTGTGAGAAAACCTGCAGTGATTGARGCTTATGTTAAAATTCGMTCYACGAAAGATGATGCGTTTATAAGACAATTTGCGACGTTGGATGAAGCACAGAAGGAGGAGATGAAGAGGGAGAAGAGACGGATTCAGGAGCAGTTAAGACGAATTAAGAGGAATCAAGAAAAAGAGAGGTTGGCTTTGGGGCTTGCCGCGTCATCGAATTCGGCAGGAGGAATTGAGAAGTTGGGCTCAAGTGACAGTAAGTTTGACAGTTTAATAACAAAAAAACTGACTTTTCAGTTTCAGGCCCTTCGAGTCAATCCTTCAATGTTTCCCCTAACAAATCAGCGGTGATTTCGCCGCCGAAATCGCGCCGAAAAACAAAACTCAAACCCGATTTGAAGCTAAAATGCGGTGCTTGTGGCAACGTGGGTCACATGAGGACCAACAAAGCGTGTCCTTTGTACCAAAACAGCGGCTCCAACGCCCCCATGAATGTCGCAATGACCGAAGAACAAGAAGAAGAAATCGAAAAACAACTAAACACCGATGATGAAGATTTGGTCAACATTGACGGAACTAAAGTGAAGTTGTCGAGCAAGTTGCTGAAGCACGCTGAAGAAATGAAGAGGAAGACTTTGCTCCTGAAAGTCCCCAAGGAGGCCATGAATGCGAAACGGCGACGACGAGGAATGTCCGACTTGCATTGTGACTACTTGAAACGACACAATCGAACCGCAAATCGGCGAAGGACTGATCCTGTGGTCGTCCTTTCGACCATTTTGGAGAATATTTTGAACGAAATGAGGGACATGCCGGACGTTCAACCCTTCCTGTTTCCGGTTAATCCGAAGAAAGTCATGGATTATTACCGGATTATCCAAAGACCGATGGATTTGCAAACGATACGAGAGAATTTGCGTCAGAAAAAGTACCAAAGTCGGGAGGAGTTTTTGGCTGATGTCAACCAAATCGTCGAAAATTCCACTCTTTACAACGGCGCGAAAAGTAGTCTAACAGTTGCAGCGCAACGAATGTTGAATAAATGCGTCGAAAGACTGGGTGAGAAGGAGGAAAGGTTGATGAGACTGGAGAAGGCGATTAATCCGTTGCTTGACGATAACGATCAAGTCGCCTTGACGTTTATCTTAGACAATGTGATTAATACGAAATTGAAAGCCATGTCGGAATCGTGGCCGTTTCTCAAACCGGTTAATAAAAAACTGGTCAAGGATTATTATAGTATCATCAAACGACCGATGGATTTGGAAACGATTTCGAAAAAAGTCGCCGGTTGGTTACGTTTTTTTTTTAAAAATGAAACTCGTTTTTATTTGTTTTTTTTCTAGCACATAAGTATCACAGTAGGCATGAATTTTTAGTCGATATTGAACAGATTTTGGAAAATTGTATCTTGTACAATGGGCGGGATTCCCCGTTTACCGAAAAGGCGGAACAGTTGGTTAAGATTTGTAAAGCGACTTTGGACGAGGTAAGCCAAATTGTTTAATTTTATCAGAAAACTGTTATTTAAGCATGTATTATGTTGAAATGCTTTGATTCAAGCTGATTTTTGGCATACAGTTAAGTCAAATGGATTGAAAATAGCACAAATTGCTTTATTTCAGCCTAAAATTGGATGTTATGCAATTATTTTTATAAAGTACATTGATTTAGAATGATTTCTGTAATAAAATCGAGCAAAATTGTATTGGAAATAGCTCAAATTTCTTTTTTTTTTTTTAGAAGAAACCTGTTATCTATGCATTTATTTTGTTAAAATACGTTGATTCAGGTTGTTTTCAGGTTCAAAATTGAGCCAAATCGATTGAAAAAAAAAAACACAAATTCCTCATTTTGGTCTTAAATTGTATTTTAAGCAATTATTTTTATAAAATACATTAATTTAGAATGATTCCAGTGTGTAAATTCAGTAAATTGGATTGGAAGTAGCTTAATTTGTTTGTTTCCTAAAAAAAACTGTTATTTAAGCAATTATTTTGTTGAAATATTTTGATTCAGGTTGATTTCCGGCCAATTAAGCCAAATCGATTGGAAATAGCACAAATCGCTTCATTTTGGCCTAAAATTGGATTGTAAGCAATTATTTTCATAAAATATTTTGATTTAGAAAGATTTCTGTGTTAATATTGAGCAAAATTGGATTGAAAATAGATCAATTTGTTTAACTTTAGCGGAAAGCATTTATTATGTTGAAATGCTTTGAATTAAGTTGATTTTTGGCTTAAAGTTAACCCAAATCGATTGAAGCAATTATTTTTATAAAATACATTGATTTAGAATGATTTCTGTAATAAAATCGAGCAAAATTGAATTGGAAATAACTCAAATTTCTTAATTTTGGAAGAAAACTGTTATATAAGAATTAATTTTGTTGAAATACTTTGATTCAGGTTGATTTCCGGCTTAAAATTAAATAAGTCTGAAATGGCTATTAAATTTCTGATACTTGTTTGAAATTAAGTTAGCAACATCAACTATCGAAAATTCAAACGTCACACTTTTATATACAGTGTGTCCCCGGATAGGTGAAATGACTCTTGTAAAAGATAAAAAATGTTTGATTTAATTTTAAAATATTTTGGGATTCAGTCCTGCTTGCTTAAAGACTAATTTCTAACATAATTTTAGTTTTGACAAATCAACTATGCAACTTATTTTAGCGTAAAGTGCCTTTTATGTGGCAAATACAACAAAAAATTATTAAGAAAAGTTGTTGAGAATCAACATCTAGATTCATACCAAATTTCAAAATAATCGGCGAACTATGATTGTTATTATTATTTTTTTTTGTAAAAATTCAAGTTGGCCGATGATATTAAAATTTAGCATACGGGATTAGATGTTAATTCTAAACAACTTTTTAAAATACTTTTTAACATATCTGTTTCTAAAAAGCAACTATCTTGAATAAAAAATGAAAAATCATTGTTGGCCGATTAAATTTAAAATTTGGTATACGAGTCTAGATGTTCGAGATTCGAAATAAATTTTTTTAATAACTTTTATCGTATTTGCCACATAAAAAGCACTTCACTACAAGAAATAGGTTTTTACTAAGGCATTAGAAATTAGTCTAATTTAACCAAGCAGGGCTGAAGCCCAAAAAATGAAAATTTAAATCGCTTTTCTTTTATCTTTTACAAGAGTTTTTACCTATCCGGGGACACACTGTAAAGTCAATTGTCATTTATTTCTTAGGGAGAGCCGCTGGAATAGCTGTCACCTGACACATTTTAATCGCCAATAATTCAGTGTTGCCACCTTAATTTCAAAGTCACAAGTCACTTTGATCGCAATTGCTCAAGTTAAAGAAACTGAAATTTCGTCTAGAAAATATTATCCTTCCTTTTTCTCTCCCTTATTTATAATTTCTATTATTTATTTCTTTTTTTTTAGTACGACGAACATTTGACACAGTTAGAGAACAAAATTTCTTTGGCCCAAGAACGAGCGATGCAAGACGACGACCAGGCGTGGATGGGAGGGGAAGAAGAAAACTACACAATAGCGGAACCTGACAGAATTGTAATAAATTTGTAATTAATTTACAATTGATTAATTAATTGTTGTTTTGTAGAGCCAGGCGAGCTCCCCGGACCATAGCTCATTCATGAAATCAAACCTTGACGATTACGATTACGTGGACGTAGAAGGCGGAATCCAAACAAGCGAAGACGTTACAGCTTCAGTGTCAAGGCCGCGAAAGCGCAAAAATAAGAAAGACGAGGCTGCAATTCTCGAAGAAGATTTGCAATTTTCTAGTGAAGAAGAACTCGACGAGGTGCCCTTGAACGAGTTCGAGGATAACAAAGGTGGTTTGGTGATTTCGGCCGAAATGCCCATGGAGGGTGTGAATGCTGACGATGACAGTCAGCAGGCGGCTGAAGCCATGGTACAGCTAGGGTCGATGGGTTACTACCAGCAAAATGAAGGTGAAGGTACTGATTTGGTGTACAAGGAGGAGAGCATGGATGTGGATCCGAATTATGATCCTTCTGATTTTCTCATGTCGGGATTACCGATGCATAACAAGGAGGAAATCAAAATTGATGAGACGGTGTTGCAGCCGCAGGATAGCTCAATGAAGATTCATGATGATCTCGCTGTGAGCGAGAGTGAGGATGAAGGGGGGAATGTGGGGGAGACGCCGGTGCAGGAGGAGGATGATGGAGGAGATTTGTGGTTTTAATTTACAAGTAGTGTTTTATATTGTCAAATATTTATTTAAAATAATGTAGGTACAAAAAGGTGTTTAATGTATCCTTTCCTCTCTTGCCATTTAAGTTGCTATCTAGTTCATAGCGCTTTTAAAGTGCATATAACTTCCATTTACGTCAATGAGTGATTATTGGAAATTCCAACGTTTCAATTTGCGCCAAAAACTGGCAAAAACTAAAGGAATTGTCTTTTTCTTTAATTAAGACTGGTTTTTAATGTTTGGTTGAAATTTTGAATATTGTGATTCTTAGCAAAGCAGCGATTTTTTGGAAAAAAATACTTCGAACAACTTTATAAATATTTGGTGGGAACACCAAAAATGTTCTTTTATTTTGTGTCTTATTAACGCTATTAACGAGCTGGTCTGGGTGCGTAGTGGATTTTATGTTTCCAATGTTGGTGACAATGCCGTTGGAAGTAATTTCATTATTCGTACTAATTGCTTAAACTTCTGTTTTAATATACTTTTTTTTATATTTTAGGATATGAAATCGTCAATAATTAACTCAATAATTTTTTGGAATCGTAAGAACTTTCATTCACTTGAATAAATAATTGTGGAAAACACCGTTTGCGTAAACCCAATAAATTACTCGATTAGGTACATTACGAATTCTCTTTACGTTTCTCCAAAACAATTTATTCTTAAAAGAGTAAATCACCTCTCTGTTTAAATAAAACATAAATAAATGTATTTAAGTAAAAGTGAAATATTATTATTGTGTATTTATTATTTATAATGCACATAATAATACTGATTGGACCAGTCAATCAAAATAGTTATTATTGGTTTCCATTCACAATTTTAAAAGTTGAGCAACTTTTTCCTGCTAAGTGATACTGAAAAATTATACCATATATCACATTGTGGAATCAACCTTCACGTATTTTTATAGCTAATGAACATTTTTTTCGTAATTTTATCGGTTTGAACGTTTTATAAAGCGAACTGGACTGAAACGTCTTCAGTTTTTTAAAACGTTGCTACTAAACCATTCCTTTTTTGCATCTCATTCATTAGTCGATTTTTAATTCCGATGCATTAATAATTAATTAAATGAGTCATGATTAAACCGGCAACAGATATTTAAAACAAAATAAATAAACTTTCGTTTCTCAACACCGGTGGTGTAATTCGCCAAAGTTCAGAGACTTTCAGACGGAAAATTTAAATTATTATAACGTAATAAGTTGGCAATTTATTAAGACCTCTCTTTCAAATCAGTCGATTATGTTGTGTGAGTGTTCAGTGTCTAGTGTAAAAATGCTTTTTTTCTTCATACTAGCATTTTCAAGTTCGCATTGCACCACCTTGGAAGAAAGTGTCATTGCCCCGACCTTCGAGATCACCCACCAATGGTCTTACATAAATTTCACTTGGGAAAGTTCCATCACTTACAAAGAGGCCATCGACTCCGGCGATTACATCCCGGAGAACGTCGCCATGGCCGGAATCAAGTTCTACCGGAACCGGTGGTACTTCGCCTTGCCCAAATTCCGGCCCGGAGTTCCGGTCACTCTAGCCTACATCTTCGCCGATGACTCACCAATAAACCCACTTTTGACCCCCTACCCGGACTGGGAAACCAACACCGACCCCACCTGCGAGGGCATCAAAGCGATCCAAAGCATGGAAATCGACCGGAGTGGAGTCATGTGGGTGTTGGACGGCTTCCGGGTGACTCCGGCGACCGCTTGCCCCACCAAACTGGTGTGGTACGACTTAAACACACATCGCCGGATCCGGAGTTTCACATTCCCGGAAACAATCGGCCTCCGGAGGGGCGGCTTCCTCAACGATATCGTCGTGGATGACACGGGCTACGCCTACATCACGGATAATAGTGTAATCGATCCCGGATTAATCGTGTTTTCAGTCCGGGAAAACCGGGCTTGGAAATTCCGGGATGCCTCCATGTTTCCCCAACTAGAAGCTGCGAATTTCGTGGTGGATGATTGGCCCTTTCGGGGGTTGGCCCCCATCGATGGTATCGCGCTGACTCCTCGGGGGAGCAACCCCCGAGTCCTCCTTTACTGCTCCCTGACCGGATTTAGTGTCTATGGAATAACTACCGATGTTTTAAAACGGGAGGATTTGCTCATGAGTGGCGATTGGAGGGCTTATGTGACCTACTTGGGGGATAAACAGGCCCAAGGCGACGGCATGATGATGGATAATGTTGGGAATTTGTACTACGGTTTGTTGCCACTTTATGGGGTTGGGAGATGGAATGTTTTCGGGGGGTCCCCACCCGAAATTTTGTACCAAAATAGGAGTACCGTGATTTGGCCAGATAGTTTCGCTTTCGACAACCAGGGMTACACCTATGTGCTTGCTAACACTATTCTCAAGTTTTCGGACGTCAATTTTAGACTTGTTCTGAACGATGAAATCAAGATTAGGATTTTTAGATTCTTCACCGGGGCGCAAAGTTATTTGTTTTAATGTTTTTATTGTTAATTTATTTCACTATCGTGTCATTTTCCAGTATTTGTAGGGTATTAAGGTTTACCATAATATTTGTTGGTGTAGTTATAGTTAATAAAATGTTGATTTGATCCTAATGTTGATTCCCCCTTTCTAATAATCATTTTTTTAATAATGATGTTTTGGAAGAAAACTGTTATATAAACATTAATTTTGTTGAAATACTTTGATTCAGGTTGATTTCCAGCTTAAAATTAAAATAAGTCTGAAATCGCTATTAAATTTCTGATACTTGTTTGAAATTAAGTTTTCAATATTGAAAAATCTATATTCCATTGCACCATGTTTTGTATTAAACTTCTGATCAGTGTAGCCTATGACTTCGAAATTAAGTTGGCAACATTAACTATCGAAAATTCAAACGTCACACTTTTATATACAGTGTGTCCCTGGATAGGTTATTTGTTTAAAAAAAAAGTTATTTGTTTTAATATTTTTATTAATATATTTCACTATTTTGTCATTTTTCAGTATTTGTAGGGTAGTAAGGTTTACAATAATTTTTATTGGTGTAGTTCTAGTTAATAAAATGTTGATTTGATCCTAATGTTGATTCCTCCTTTCTAATAATCATTTTTTTTAATAATGATGTTTCGAATTTAAAAAATAATTTGCTTCTTACACTTGTTTTTTGTGTTTTATCCATTTATTTTTTTAATTATTCGAAATATTGTAATTCGAAAAATGAAAATGTTGCTTGTTTTATTAATGTTATTAGCCGAAAACAGAATTTCAGTAATAAAGCGATCAGTAAATAATTCAGTTTTGATCAGTATAAAATGAAAAATGATCAGTATTTAATTAATTTTTACACAGTAAAAATAATAAATGCTAAGTAAAATTTGTAATTTGCTCAGTAAAAATAATAAACTCTCAGTAACTTTAATCAAAGTTAGTAAAACAACATAAAATTTAAAGTCAGTCTTGGTTACTTAACACTGTATGGCCCCTGAGCAAGAATGTTATTTATTATTGGTACTTATTTTTATATTACTGAATATTTATTATTATTGGAGGGTCGAATGTGTATTAGCAAGGGCCCCTGCGCAAGAATGATTTTAGCAAGGGCTGGAAACTGTGCACAAATGGTAATCAGTCTAATTAGCGTACGCCACTCTTTGGACTGCTGTGATAGCACAATTTTGTTTTGAACGCTTTGCAATATTTCGATTGTGCTCGCAAACATTGTGTTTGTAAATGTGTGAATATTAAATTAATTAGTTTTGCTAGAACTTCATTCATTTGTCTTTACTGTGCATTTATATTTTTACTGATCAAAAATACTTGTCGTTGAAATAATATACTGTGCATTTAATTTGTTACCATTTCAATATTAGGTGATTTTACTTATTATTATTGCCCGAAATTTATCCTTGCAACAAACATTTCATCACACTATTCGACATCTAAAGAATTATTAATCTAATTAATTACCAAATTTGTATGAAATGAAAGTGCCCCAAATCTCTTAAACCGAGATTCTGTTTTAGACAATCGAAAGGAGAACAGGTAATTGCGCACCCATTTGTATAAATTAAGCGACACAAAATATGAAAATAAACTTATATTTGGCAATCAAATATACATAAATTTATTAAAAAAATGACTTGAAAGTGTCTCAACCTACCTACTCTTTGTGTAGTGGATCTAAACCTAATTATAACGAATCAACAAAAATCACAATAAATACTTATTCTAGATAGCTCTTCGTCCCCGTGAAATACTTGAAAATTTTGAACATGACTTCTTGGCTCAATTTCAGGGGGAAATTTGCGTCCATGTATTTGTTTATGTTGTTGGTCAACAACCTCAAATTTCCAAAATCGTCGAATGCGAAACTCCCCGTCCAGAGCATGTTTTTGTCCTCGGCCATGATTTTCGCCGTGGAAAACTCCTCATGCATGTTCCATTTTCCCACCCCGTACAAGGGTGGGAGGGTGTAGTAGAGATTCCCCTTGTTGTCCATAATCAAGCCATCACTCTGACTTTGTTTTTTTCCGACAACCTTGATGGCCCTCCTCCAATCACCGCTGTTGATCAATCTTTCACTCTTCAAGACTTTGGTTTTGATGGCGTAGAGATTCATCCCGGCTAGGGGAGAGTAGAACAAGAGGCGATTCCGGGTCTTGGGGAGTATGGGCGAGAGGGCAATTCCGTCCAAAGGTGCCAATCCTTTGTAAGTCAAATTACCGACAATGAATCCGGAGGCGTCCTCTTCGTCAAACATGGTCCGGTCCCGGAGTTTCCAGGCCCGGTTTTGGCCCTTGGAGTACACAATCAGGCCCGGATCGAGGAAACTATTATCGGTGATGTACGCGAACTCTTCGTTGGTACTGTCAATCACGATGTCTTTGAGGTGGCCCCCTTGACTCGAGCAAATATCTTTGGGAAAAATGTACGAGAGGATTTCTTTCCCGTCGTTGTTTAAGTCGAAAAGGACCAATTTCGGGGGGCATCTGGTGTTGTTGTTGATCCGGAACCCATCAAGGACCCACATGATCCCATTTTTGTCGATTTCCATATTCTGGACGCTTTGCAAGGTCGTGCAGTCTTTACTCCGGGGCTGGTGGTCCCAACTGGGGTATGGGTGCACCAATGGGTTGGTTTTGGGCCCGGATTCGGTCGAGATTTTSCCCAGAGTCACRGGAACTCCTTTCCGGATTTGCGGTAAAGCCAGGTAGAGGTCCCCTTTGTGGTACTTGATTCCGGTGATGGCAACATTTTCCGGGATGTACTTCCGCTTGATCACAGCCTTCTTGTAGTCTTCATACGTGGGCCACGTGAAGTTAACGTAGTGCCACTGGTACTCCAACTGGAACGTTTGGTTCTTGACGGGTTTGATGGGTTCATTTTGAACCTTGTCGTTGAGACAGTAGTTGACGAAAAGGTACCCGAGA
The DNA here is from genome assembly GCF_015345945.1 of Tribolium madens. Classification (NCBI taxonomy): domain Eukaryota; kingdom Metazoa; phylum Arthropoda; class Insecta; order Coleoptera; family Tenebrionidae; genus Tribolium; species Tribolium madens. The sequence continues at coordinate 10,702,410 of NW_025401069.1, forward strand.
TAAGCACACAGAGGGTTCATTGCGGCGACGGCGCAAGTACCAAACTGGCCGTTTTTGCTTTGACATATATTTATAACTTGGGTTAAATCTCATGGGAGGAAGTCGAGTGGGGGCGAAAAATTTTATTGCATCCGAAATGGTCAATGATCCGAGGGAAAAAAATCGCCCAGAGGCGGAATTAGTCTTTGTGGTACGTGTCATGGGCACGCGATGGGCCAATTTTGGGATGTTCGGTGAAAGTTATCGAAAGTGAAATAAGAGAAAATTATTTGAAAAAAATTGAACTCGCGCAAATGAGAGGAAAAGTTGTGATTTAATATGTTGTTACGTAAGCAAAGCAAGATCAAATTTGAATAATTTCTCATGACACTTTCCCAGAGGCATCTCGGATGTAATTACTTCCGAGGAAGTGTGCAATTGTGAGGTGAGAAGCAGGAAGAGAGGAAATAATACGAAGAGTAATGATTTAACAAAAGCCAATACACATTTTTCATTTTTGAACTACTGTGAAACATTCTCCGATAATTGTGAGAAATTTCAAGCGGCATTTTTACTGCTCAAAATAACATAAAATTTTTCGTTCCGGTTTGTCTGCGACTTCCTTTCACCTGCTAAAGCCCCTTAAGACATTTCTATTAATTCGTTCAATGATTAATAATACAGGAATTACGTTTATCGTGAAACACAGGTGAACAACAATTTTAAAAATGGATGAACGTTCGAGAGAAACGTAAAGAGAATTTTTAATAATAGACGCGTTGTAATGAGTGGGTTTATGCAATCGGCCTTTTCTATAATTATTTATTGATACGAATGCGTCAACTAACAGTAATAAAAAAACTAAATTCTTTGCTTTAATTGCTTTATTTTGAGTTATTTTTATTTACATAAGAGATTCTATTTTAATAAGTACAAAAACACTTCAAACTTCACTTATTTTATTATTATTATTTGACCCGGCAAAAGAAGAAGAAACCATTTGGCAGAAAATTATTTTTAAGACATAATTTTCTGACAAATAATTTCCACAACTTTTACACTCCACTGACCCGGCGGTTAGACCTGCAGTCAGGCAAGATTCACTGCTATGAATGATGTTGATGAATTGTTTGAAATGAGATTCATGTAAGAAAAAGCCCCTAAATTCCCCAATCTAACGTCACTACAGATCTTTCGCCACGCAACTTTATTATTATTATTTTTATTTTATTTTTATTATTTTTTATTTATTTTTATTATTTATTACAGAATTATTTATTGTAATTAATGAAGTTATTATTATTAATGTTACTAAAATGAGTTTCGTTAATACTGATACATTTCCTAATAACATTACAAGTTTTTAAATCTCAATATCTCAATAATTAAATTTGAATTTAATTTTCAACGTTCAAGATTTATACTTTTAACTTGTTTGGTACAACTCCAATTGCGGAAATCATTATTGGTATTATGTTGACCTTTTTCATGTTCCACATGTTTCATTTGCATTTAAATATTTTTGTTGGTTCTGTCTTGTCTGTCTTGTCTATGTGTGTCTTGTATGTAATCGAAAATAATAATAATTTCTCTGTTAAAATTATTTTAAAAGTAAATTTGCACTCGTCTTCTGCAAATTTTGAAGAAGAGTTTAAAAAATAATACATTTTATCTAAAACACAATTAATTTCTATTCATAATTTGATCAATACTTACTGTTGCACCCAAAAATCACAAATTCTCACACTTCACTTTGCAGTAAACATAAAAATAAAATGCACTAACCTTTATGGCATCTTCTTCTGCTACCCTTTGTAGCAATTTGCCTCTGCTTCTTATACGGACCTACTGAAAATAAAGAAACATAAAATCAGTATAACGTGTTATTAAAATAGTTGAAAATGTTAAATACAATTTAATAAGTGTAATTTTTCTAAAAATTTAAAAAGTATTGTTGACTTACCCTTTAATCCGGACCCTTGTAGCACGATTATCTTCTTCCATTTCCTCCATTGGCACTCACTAATCACTCGAAATTTTAAAACCGCGCACTACTAAATGTCTATTAAGCACTCGAAAAAACAACACGCACTCATTGGTCATTGGAGTTACTGAAACAAAAAAAACTTACCATATATTCAGGAAAAAAATAAATTCGTACAATACTTAGTCTTTTTCTTGCTGATGTTTCTTTAATACTTTGGCCAAAAATTCTAAGTTCTCGGTTAAAATTTTTATAAAAATAAATTTGCACTCGTTTTCTACAAATTTTGAAAAAGAATTTGAGAAATAAATACATTTTATCTAAAACACAATTCACACTTCAAACTTCACTTATTTTATTATTATTATTTGACCCGGCAAAAGAAGAAGAAACCATTTGGCAGAAAATTATTTTAAAACATAATTTTCTGACAAATAATTTCCACAACTTTTACACTCCACTGACCCGGCGGTTAGACCTGCAGTCAGGCAAGATTCACTGCTATGAATGATGTTGATGAATTGTTTGAAATGAGATTCATGTAAGAAAAA